>NC_133187.1:18387500-18607500 GCF_049306965.1 Danio rerio
AACTAGTAAACTACGTGCTTCTCTTAGGGCAGGAGTTTAACATAATTCATATCTCTAACTAGTGAACTACACGCTGCGCTTAGGGCAGGAGTTTAGTATAATTCATATCTGTGTAACTGTAGTGAACTACGCGCTGCTCTTAGGGCAGGAGTTTAACATAATTCATATCTGTAACTAGTGAACTACGCGCTGCTCTTAGGGTAGGAGTTTAGTATAATTCATATCTGTAACTAGTGAACTACGCGCTGCTCTTAGGGCAGGAGTTTAATATAATTCAGATCTCTAACTAGTGAACTACGCGCTGCTCTTAGGGCAGGAGTTTAATATAATTCATATCTGTAACTAGTGAACTACGCGCTGCTCTTAGGGCTGGAGTTTAGTATAATTCATATCTGTAACTAGTGAACTACGTGCTGCTCTTAGGGCAGGAGTTTAATATAATTCAGATCTCTAACTAGTGAACTATGCGCTGCTCTTAGGGCAGGAGTTTAACATAATTCATATCTGTAACTAGTGAACTACACACTGCTCTTAGGGCAGGAGTTTAACATAATTCATATCTGTAACTAGTGAACTACACACTGCTCTTAGGGCAGGAGTTTAACATAATTCGTATCTCTAACTAGTGAACTACACGCTGCTCTTAGGGCAGGAGTTTAACATAATTCATATCTCTAACTAGTGAACTACACGCTGCTCTTAGGGCAGGTGTTTAGTATAATTCATATCTGTGTAGCTTTAGTGAACTACGCGCTGCTTTTAGGGCAGGAGTTTAGTATAATTCAGATCTCTAACTAGTGAACTACACGCTGCTCTAAGGGCAGGAGTTTAGTATAATTAATATCTGTAACTAGTGAACTACACACTGCTCTTAGGGCAGGAGTTTAATATAATTCAGATCTCTAACTAGTGAACTACACGCTGCTCTAAGGGCAGGAGTTTAGTATAATTAATATCTGTAACTAGTGAACTACACACTGCTCTTAGGGCAGGAGTTTAATATAATTCAGATCTCTAACTAGTGAACTACACGCTGCTCTTAGGGCAGGAGTTTAACATAATTCATATCTGTAACTAGTGAACTACGCGCTGCTCTTAGGGCAAGAGTTTAATATAATTCAGATCTCTAACTAGTGAACTACACGCTGCTCTTAGGGCAGGAGTTTAACATAATTCATATCTGTAACTAGTGAACTACGCGCTGCTCTTAGGGCAGGAGTTTAATATAATTCAGATCTCTAACTAGTGAACTACACGCTGCTCTTAGGGCAGGAGTTTAGTATAATTTATATCTGTAACTAGTGTACTACACGCTGCTCTTAGGGCAGGAGTATAGTATAATTCATATCTCTAACTAGTGAACTACGCGCTGCTCTTAGGGCAGGAGTTTAGTATAATTCATATTTGTGTAACTGTAGTGAACTACACGCTGCTCTTAGGGCAGGAGTTTAGTATAATTCATATCTCTAACTAGTGAACTACGTGCTGCTCTTAGGGCAGGAGTTTAGTATAATTCATATCTCTAACTAGTGAACTACGCGCTGCTCTTAGGGCAGGAGTTTAGTATAATTCATATTTGTGTAACTGTAGTGAAATACACGCTGCTCTTAGGGCAGGAGTTTAGTATAATTCATATCTCTAACTAGTGAACTACGTGCTACTCTTAGGGCAGGAGTTTAACATAATTCATATCTCTAACTAGTGAACTACGCGCTGCTCTTAGGGCAGGAGTTTAGTATAATTCATATTTGTGTAACTGTAGTGAACTACACGCTGCTTTTAGGGCAGGAGTTTATTTATAATTCATATCTGTAACTAGTGAACTACGCGCTGCTCTTAGGGCAGGAGTTTAATATAATTCAGATCTCCAACTAGTGAACTACACGCTGCTCTTAGGGCAGGAGTTTAGTATAATTTATATCTGTAACTAGTGAACTACACACTGCTCTTAGGGCAGGAGTTTAACATAATTAATATCTTTAACTAGTGATCTACGCGCTGCTCTTAGGGCATGACTATGTATAATAGTATAATTCATATCTGTGTAACTGTATTCAACTACACTGTTAAATGAACTAAAATTACAAAGTTTGCTTCATGTTGCCACTGCTAGTAAAAAACAATTCATCAGGTCAGAGGTTCTCGATATAAATTATATCTGCATTATTTTTAGTGAACTGTGTGCTGCTCTGAGAGCTGGAGTTCACAATAGATTCAGTAGTTAATATTATAATATGTACACAGTGTTTATGACATGTATACTTACATGTTAGATTTGCTCCTTCATTTTTTTTAATCTTTGTTTCTTTAATAGGACAATGGAGAAAATTTGGCTTGATGGTGTTCGAAGAAATTTAAAGAAAGTAAAGGATGCCCGAATCATGCAGGAGGTCATCTCTTTTTATGGGGAGGAGGCTGATTTCATGCAGGAATACATTAGAAAACTGGAAGAGGAAACTAGCACCAATTTCAAATCTTCTGTTTCCACTCATAAAGACTACCATTATTTTGCATGTGAAAGGTCAGCTAAACCTAGTGGAAAAAGCAAAGGAGAACCAACAAAAACAAGAGCTAATTCTTGCAATGCTTACATTTCTTTTAAAATCATAAAAGATGGCAGCTTCACCGGTGCGGTGGTAAACAGAATGCTAGAACATAATGGACATGATGTGAGCATCAAAGAAGAAGGTATAAAAAAATCGAGTTGACCCTGAACTTATAGCCTTTATTGAAATATGGCTTGAACAAGGAAAGTCTATTTCAGAAACACTTTTAAAATGTGTGGACTGGGCAGAACGCAATGGACATGTGGACAAATTCAATCAGCGATTTTATGTTAAACCTGAGGATATAAGATTAATCAAGAAGACCTTCAATAGCCTCAGTTTTCCTGACAAAAAAGATTGCATTAGTGTGGAAAAACTAGTCAAAGCCGAGCTGCAGGAAAACATTTGCTACTACCAGCCTTTGAGTGAAGATCAACCATTAATAATTGTGGTGCAGACACCTTGGCAAAAACAACTGCTTAGAGAATGTTCGAGGTTACTAAAGTAACCCTTCATTCCCCGAGGAGGGGAACGGAAGCACTATAAGTGGATTTGATTGTTAAAATCCACGTATTGGGAGGTTCGGTTCAGAAGCTACTCGTCTGAAAGAGTATTGAACGGGCCAATTAAGAATGAATTGGCAGCGCAAGCCTGCGCAGGTGAGCGGCATAAGCAATCAACTGAGTATATAAGCTCACCTGGCGCCAGCAGACGCTATCCTTTTTAAGCTGAAGAGACTTTTAACAGCTAAGGGACAGTCATTATGGCGACGGAGTATAGTGCTTCCGTTCCCCGAGGAGGGTTACTTTAGTAACCTCGAACGTTCCCCTTCGGGGGGAACTCCAGCACTATAAGTGGTTTTGATTGTTAAAATCCATGTATTGGGAGCCCATTGAAAGCGCCATAATGACTGCACCTTACCAACACCCACCATGAGAGAGCGGTCAGGCAAGCGTGACACACCCAGATCATGAGAGGCGTGGTCCTCCAACGTGCCCTTGGCCCTAACTTATCCCACTTCAAAAAGAAGTTTTACGGAATAGGTATCTTTTTTGGGAGTCGCTAGCGTCTAGATAATTCTAGGAATATACGACAGTACGTTGGGAACAATGACTGTAAAAAATATGGACGACGCGACAGCCCTTTTTCCCATTGAACGCCTTGAGGGCAAAACGCCTGCTTGACGGGCACAAACTGTCGCAAAAGACTGCTGAAATCTAGCCGGAACTGTGTTTTGCTATCTGGGTGGCTAGGCGTGTATCAGCAAACTAATAAAGCCCGAAAAAAGCCCTGAACTTAGCGAATAAACAGTGTTCCACCAGGATCATGTATGTCAGAAACTATAGTTTACTGCTGAACTCATTTTGTCATGGTAAAATAACACAGAAATCGAATAATAACATTTCAGTCTACTTCAGTCTCCTGCCGAAGCTCAGACGCCGCGCTTTGAGAAACTGTCAATCATAGCTGTCAATCACGATGACACGCCCAGCATTAAATTACTGCTAAAAACAAACTGTTTACAAAAATGAAGATCTGCACCTATTTCAGCACAATAACCAGTGCCTTAATCGACCAGAACTATCTTTCGGGACATTTTATTGCAAGTGTAATATTTTTTTTTATTTGGGCTCAAGTCTCCTTCATTAACACGGAGGAGGCGGGCTTTATGACTTGTACTGCAGCCAGCCCCCAGGGGGCGATCTAACGGCCGAAACCTTCACTCAAACGTAGGCTTGCGGCACACTTGGTTGGGAAGCGTGCCATCCCAGTAGGGAGGACGCTGCGGAGACCATCCGCACCCAATAGGGGGAAACAAATGGAATTACATATGGACTAACCCTGAAAAGGGGGAGTGCACATAAAAGGTGGTTAGCAGATAGGGAAAGCACAGGTCCGCCCAGGGGGGGAACTTAACCGTGGCGGAAAAAGCATATGGGGATCACCAGCGGGGATCGGCCATAGCAGGCACCTATACCCAAAACGCGGGCTGACCAGCGGGCAGACCTACTACGTAATAGGCCAGCAAGTGACTCCTCCGCTGAGTCAGTGCTAGGGGCCTCGGAGGAATCTGCAGGGCTCACCGAATTGGGAACTTTACTGACAGACAGGAGGGTGCACATCTTTCCATGTTAGGGAAAAAGGCACCGCAAGCGTGTACAACACCTACCGAGTTGTTTCCTCAATCACCAAAGGTACCTAACACCCTTGAGGAAACCGGCTCCACTCGCAGATTATAAAATCTTGCAAATGTGTTGGGTGTCGCCCAGCCCGCAGCTCTACAAATGTCTGTTAAAGAAGCGCCACGCGCACACGCCCAAGAGGATGCAACGCTCCGAGTGGAGTGCGCATGCACTCCTGGGGGGCGCGGCTGGCCTCTGCTCAAATAAGCACATGAAATGGCCTCCACAATCCAGTGGGATAAACGTTGTTTAGACACGGCACTTCCCTGCTGCCGTCCGCCATAACAGACAAAGAGCTGCTCAGAAGATCTAAAGTTCTGAGTACGGTCCACATAAATGCGCAGAGCGCGAACTGGACAAAGTAAGGACAGGGCTGGGTCTGCCTCCTCCGGGGGCAGCGCTTGCAGGGTTACTACCTGATCTCTAAAAGGAGTGGTAGGAACTTTGGGCACATAACCCGGGCGGGGTCTCAGAATAACGTGAGAAAATCCCGGCCCGAATTCCAGGCACGAGTCACTGACCGAAAATGCCTCCAGGTCCCCGACCCTCTTAATGGAGGCCAACGCGATCAGCAGAGCTGTCTTCAGGGACAGAAATGTTAAAGATACTGTATCGAGTGGCTCGAAGGGATCAAATCGCAGGCTCGTGAGAACGAGGGCGAGATCCCAAGAGGGCGTGAGAGGGGGGCGAGTTGGATTAATTCGCCTAGCGCTTCTGAGAAACCGGATGATGAGGTTATGCTTTCCCACGGTGCCGCCAGCCACCGCGTCATGGTGAGCGGAGATGGCAGCAACGTAAACCTTGAGAGTGGAGGGTGACAGCCTGCTGTCTAGCTTCTCTTGAAGGAAAGAGAGCACAACACTGATCTGGCAAGATCGGGGGTCTTCTCTGCGAGAGACACACCACTCAGTGAATAGACTCCACTTCAGGGCGTAGGCGCGCCTCGTGGAGGGGGCTCTAGCCTGAGTGATGGTATCAACCACTGCGGGCGGCAGGTTACCTAAGTCTTCCTTGCGTCTATGGACCACACGTGGAGGTTCCAGAGATCGGGACTAGGGTGCCAGACGGTGCCTTGTCCCTGAGAAAGTAGGTCCTCTCTCAAAGGGATCTGCCAAGGGAGGGCCGTCGCGAGGAGGGAGAGCTCTGATATCCAGGTTCGGTTGGGCCAGAGGGGCGCAACTAACAAAACCTGCTCCTCGTCCTCCCTGACCTTGCACATTAACTGCGCGATCAGGCTCACTGGGGGAAACGCATACTTGCGTACGCCCCGAGGCCAGCTGTGGGCCAGTGCATCCGTTCCGAGAGAGCCCTCGGTCAGGGAATAAAACAACTGGCAATGAGCGTTCTCGGGGGAAGCAAACAGATCGATCTGGGCCTCCCCGAATCGCGCCCATATCAGCTGAACAGACTCGGGTGGAGTCTCCATTCTCCAGAGTGTATCTGCTGCCGTGAGAGCACATCGGCTGCACGGTTGAGCATACCTGGGATGTGAATGGCACGCAGCGACTTCAGCCGCGGGTGACTCCAGAGGAGCAGACGGCGGGCGAGCTGAGACATGCGGCGAGAGCACAAACCCCCCATGCGGTTGATATACGCCGCCGTACTGTCCGTCCTGACCAGCACGTGTTGCTGCCCCAGCGCCGGAGAAAAACGGCGGAGAGCAAGGAACACTGCCAACAGCTCTAGGCGATTGATGTGCCAATGCAGCTGGGCACCTACCCACAGGCCCGCAGCTGCATGCCCGCGACACACGGCTCCCCAGCCTGTGCTGGAAGCATCTGTCGAAACAACAACATGACTGGACGCCTGTCCCAGAGGCACACAGGCCTGCAGGTACGAGGGGTCGTTCCAAGGGCTGAGGGTGCGGCGACACAGCGCAGTAACAGAGACTCGGTGTGTGCCCGCATGCCATGCGCGTCTCGGAACTCGATCTTGAAGCCAGTGCTGAAGTGGTCTCATATGGAGCAATCCGAGCGCGTGACAGCCGCAGCGGAAGCCATATGCCCCAGAAGCCTCTGAAAATATTTCAGTGGGACCACTAACTTGCTGTCGAGCTCCCTCAGACAGTTCAGCAGCAGGCGAGCGCGCTCTCCGGAGAGGCGCGCTACCATGGTGACCGAGTCCAGCTCCATCCCGAGAAAAGAGATCCTCTGCACCGGGGCGAGTTTGCTCTTTTCCCAGTTGACCTGCAACCCCAATAGGCGGAGATGCCGGAGCACCTCGTCTCTGTGCGCAGTCAATTGCTCCCGAGAGTGGGCTAAAATCAGCCAGTCGTCGAGATAATTGAGTACGCGGATGCCCGCAAAGGCGCTAGGGCACCCTCCGCGAGTTTGGTGAAGACCCGCGGAGACAGAGAGAGCCCGAAGGGGAGGACCTTGTACTGCCATGCTCGACCTTCGAACGCAAACCGCAGAAACTGACGGTGGCGTGGAAGAATGGAGACATGAAAATACGCGTCCTTCAGGTCTATGGCTGCAAACCAATCCTGAGGACGAACGCATCGGAGGATGCGCCTCTGCGTAAGCATTCTGAACGACAGCTTGTGAAGGCAGCGATTCAAAACGCGCAGATCTAGGATTGGCCGTGACCCAACGCTCTTTTTAGGTACGATGAAGTACGGGCTGTAAAACCCGCTCTCCATCTCGGCTGGAGGTACCGACTCGATTGCACCCTTCGCCAGGAGGGCAGCAATCTCCTCTCGCAAGACAGGGGCGGACAGGGGATTGACCCTGGTGAAATACACGCCCGTAAACCTGGGAGGCCGTTTGGAGAACTGTAGTTCGTAGCCGAGTCTGATCGTGCGTATGAGCCACCGCGAGGGGCTGGCCCGCGCTAACCAGGCAGGCAGAGCCCTCGCTAATGACGTCATCGCAGCAATCGTTGACGTACCCGCGGAGGGGCAGCGAGGAGCGGGTGTGCTGATCCGGGGAGCGCGAGGGTCCCACAGAAGAGCTGGAGGAGAGCGTTTCGCTCTGGCTCCGTACCCTGACTCCTGAGAGGGGGCTTGGGAGCTGGGAGAAGGGAGACCGTCCCCCCAGCGCCCGAGAGCCGCTGGCGGAGCATGCAAGCCCTGCGAGCTGAGAGGCAGCGCGTCCCAGACTGGCGGGGCTTGAGCTGTCACATCCGGGGAAGGGAGAAAATGCTCTTTGATCGAAACTTTGGTGGCACTGAAAAGTACCGTTGGATTTTGGGCCTCGCCCTCCAGCGTGGAAAGAGCAAGTCTCCTCTTCTCCGGATGGCCTGTCTCAGGGACGCTTCGCGGTCAGTTTACCGGACTTAGTGGCGCCCTGGGCAGGAGGGGCTACCGGCTTTCGGCGTGCTCGACGCGCTCGCGGGGCATCGGCCGTTGGCGGGCGCCCTCGGCGAGGAGCAGCGGAGGTGGATGGCTCGGCCGGGGATGGAGCGGGCTTACGGCCCCGCCGATAGATGACTTTGCCCATCGCATCCGACTGCTCGCTCACCGCCTTGAACTCCTGGGTGAATTCACCGACGGTGTCGCCGAACAGGCCAGCCTGGGATATGGGCGCGTCAAGAAAGCGAACTTTGTCGACATCGCGCATATCTGCCATAGCTACCATCTGATTAAACGGATCACTCCCAGTACCCGAAGCTTGGATGGAGCGCTTGGAGGAGCGAGAGGTCCGCGAGCCCGTGGGCGGAGGATTGTCTCTCGCTGAAGCCCTCAGATCTGCCCCGCTGCAGAGCAGGAGGCAACTGGGGTGGCTCGCTCTCTTACGAAAGCTAACCGCGATCTCAACTGCGCAACGGTCATGGCATCGCAGTGACGACATGAACCGCCCCCGAGCACCACATTAACATGCTGGACCCCCAAACATGTAATGCAGTGATCGTGTCCATCATCCGGAGCCAGGAAACCCCCGCAGCCAGAAACGCACAGTCGGAGCGCCATCCTGAAAAGGACGTGCTGCACGACTGTGGTGCTCTTTCAGGATTCGCAACAATACGCACCGCTCTTGGAGGACCGGACCCAAAGGGACGCCAGGCAAGGGAGATACCCAGCTCGACCATCTGCCGCTGCGTGGACTCGCTCTGGACCGGGATGCAATCGTTCTCTCGAAATGGCTGTAGATCAGCAGGAGGAACCCTCATAAGCTCGATCAGAAAAGGCTCTGAAGCGAAAAGGATAGCGTCTGCTGGCGCCAGGTGAGCTTATATACTCAGTTGATTGCTTATGCCGCTCACCTGCGCAGGCTTGCGCTGCCAATTCATTCTTAATTGGCCCGTTCAATACTCTTTCAGACGAATAGCTTCTGAACCGAACCTCCCAATACAAGGATTTTAACAGTCAAATCCACTTATAGTGCTGGAGTTCCCCCCGAAGGGGAACATCCACATCCTATGGTATTTATGGATGCCACTTACAAAGCCATAACATCATATGGTTATGCATTTTATGCGCTTCTTTTGACAAACAGTATTGGAAGAGCTGTACCATTTGCCTACTTTATTATCAGTCAAGAGTCAGCTGACATACCAGCCATCTGCTTGGAAAAACTTGCAATACACAACCCTGGATTTCTTCCAAGGTAACAACGTATAAACGTATAACCTTGTAAATTTTGCAAGCAGAGTAAGCAGACGCTTGCTGGTGTACTTTTGGTGTAGTTTTATATACAAATGCAACTATTGAGTAATGAAGACAACAAATCGTTTACACCAATACTGATTTTGTAAACACTAGCCTTCATATTGCATGCTTCTGTTACTAAATCGCTTGTTTCCTCATCATTTAGATCAATAATGATTGACCGTGACCTTAAGGAACTCAATGCTATTAGAAAAAGTTTTTCCAAAAGTGAAGGTTCTTCTTTGCTGGTTTCATGTACTTCAGGTATGACTGAACTTCTTTATTCAAAATTTTACAAAAAGATGTGAAAGATTTAAATCACAGATCTTTTAAAACATTCATCATGACAACCGTTTGGCAATTTAAATGTTTTGTTTTTTTTGAGTAGGCTGTGCATAGATGGATAGTTAAAAAAGATGGAGGGAACTTGCCTGTTGAGCAAAGAAATACTGTAATTCAAGCAATGGCATCAATGAAATCGTGCTTAACGGTAATATTTTTTTCAAATACTCATCATATAGCATAATTATTTTTCAGAAGTAAAAATCTGTCTCCATTATTGAAACCTAAAATATAAACTGTATACAGTGGATTTTCCTTAGATTGGTCAGGTTTTTGTTTTCTGTTTAATGTTGCTGTACACCTTGAATGTTATTGTGCTTTTTAATACATTGTTTTTTTAAAGAAATGTTTCCATAACAGTTTGGATTACTTGCAGTGTTGTGAACTATCCCTTTAAATGTGTAAATGTAAGTAGCCATAACTTAACAGTGATTTTTTTTTCAGTTTTGTTTGTGGTTTTTAACTGGAAGAGGAGTTTAACAATGTATCAGCGACAAAATGCAAAGAGCTGAATACATTATTAGGTAGTTCACATGTATCAACTTACCTCAAGAATCAGTGGATTTGTTTAGGAGAATTGTGGTCCAATTTTGGTCGGACATTCTATCATCATAACAGTGAAACCAACAATAAGGCAGAGAGGTGAACTATTACAATGATAATTGTATGCTCTAAAATTTCATTATGGTATATTATTAATATAACATGATTATCATGACAAAATTGTACAAAATATGTTGTAAGTTCTTTATCTTTTGTACAGGTTTTTCCTTACAGTGAAGTACCAATTTTTGAAGGGGAAAATGAATAGCAGAATTGATCGGCTTCTTTGCTTGCTTTGTGGTGATGTTCAGAAATATTACAGGTAAATTTTAAGATCACCATATTACTGTTGATATGCCAAATTGTAATTACCAGGTACAGAAATCATGTCTATGTTGTGGTACTCTGATTGTATGTAACATAAACCACCTCTGGCAATTACAAGTTACCTACAATTAACAAACTAATCTTTATTGTAGTACCTGTTATTGTCAGTTTTCATGATCAAAAGAAAGTACATGATTTTTAATGTCATTTGACTTTTTACCTTATTTTATCATTTAGTTACCTGGATGATCTGACAGAAACTGGACGAATCAACAGATCTAACAGCGAAGACACCATTATTGCTGCTCAGTCTGTGGTTGCAAAAGGCCTGGATACAAAAATAGATATGTCTAAAGATGGAGTATGTTTGGTACCACCAGATACAAGCACACAGTTTCACACTGTTGATTTGGTGATGCACACATGCAACTGCAAAAGATTCCAACGAGGATCTATGTGCAAACACTTAATTTTTTCAAAGACAATTGCAGAGAAACAAGGACTTGTGATTCAAGACCTTAGGACTGATGCAGCAAGAAAGATTGTTGACAGTCAATCCTACTTCACAGACAGTGAAAACCTTACTGTCTGTCACTTTGATGGGAGTGTAGGAGTAGTAAGTCATAAAGGGACAAGATTTTGCACATGCATTGCAAATAGTCATGGGGAGCTGTGTGTATGTACATTAGTTCACAGCATTCTTTACAAATCTTGTCAGAGCGATTCTTTTGATTTACAATGCTTACAGTCCTGTGAAAGAAAAAAGGCTACACTGCAGGACATGCTCACAGATCTTCACAAGTGGAGCCAGTCAGCACAATTTCAAGAGACTCAGGAAGTGTACAATTTAGTACAGAGGGCACACAAATTGATTTTTTCCCAGTTTAGCAAAGTTTCAAGGAAAAGAAAAATTGCTGCTCTCCATGGTTATAGAAAAATGGTCAAAAAAGCAAAAGATAGAGTCAGTGTTAATTACATAGTCAAAAAGAAAAAAAACAAGGTTCACTCTGTAAGTAGGGAATGTTTGATCTTATTAAAACAATCACATTTCTCTAAAGTTATATTTTTGCTCTTCTTCAAATAGTGGCAAATCACAAAATGGCACTGTAGTGATGCAGAAATCGAACAAATTACAATGCTTTAACATGTTTTTAATGTGTGTCTATTGTAGCGAGCCATGTAATACCACGTCGCCCTGGGCACAAATCCACACCAGCTGGATCTCTCATCAACCTCGGATCGCTCACAGCTGGACCTCATCAGCCAGGGAGAGATATAAGCCAGCCCCACACAGAAGGAAGTGAGCTTCATTTCAGATGACTCCCTGCGCTAACGCTTGTCTCTCTCTGTCTCTCCCACAGCCGAATCCAGCTCGTGACCGATCCAACACCATCCCTCTCACCAGTCTTCACCTTCTCCCCGGAGCACCTGAGCACGCACCTCTAAGAAGAGCACTCATTCACCCCTTTATCACTTGTAAATAAAAGCACCCTCCGGGGCATTGTTTGTAACTTCATCTACGGTGTTTGTGTTTTCCCTCTGCCTCGCTACAACTGGTGGAGAATGCGGGCATTGCAGAGGGAAAAATTCAGAAGAAACACTCACCATTAAGTAGAAAATAACCGCTGAATTTTTCTCTGTGTTTATCACTTACAGGCATCCGCTCTCTCTCTCTCTCCCACGCTTCCTCTTACTCGGCTGTCAACATCCCGTCGCCATGTCGGTGGAAGAGGTACTGCTCCACCTAGCGGAGATCTCCAGGAAACAGAATTCCATCTCTGAGCAGCTTACAGCCAGACAGGATCGACTGGAACAGCAGCTCCGCCAGGCGGCCAGACACCATCCGACTCCCGAAGTGAGTGCGCATCATCATCTCACTAAACTCAGCGACCTGGATGATATTGACGCTTATTTACATACCTTTGAGGTTATTGCCGAGAGAGAAGGCTGGCCAAAAGAAAACTGGGCGAGAATGTTGGCTCCGTTTCTCACAGGAGAAGCGCAACGAGCATATTTTTCACTAGAGACACCTAAAAATGAAGATTACAAAGCGTTAAAAAAGGAAATATTAGCCAGAATGGGGCTATCCACAATCAGCGCAGCCCAACAGTTTTCCCAGTGGTCTTACGACGAGAAACAACCAGTGAGAACTCAAGCAGCTCAACTTTCTCGCCTGGGAAGGCTATGGTTATTGGGAGGAGATCCCTCGGCGGTCCAGGTCGCTGAGAAGGTGATCATCGAGAAGATGATGCGTGCGTTACCCCGACGTTTGCGAACACTCACCAGCATGCGAAATCCTGAGTCACTGGCCACCCTGGTGGAGGCGATCGAGCTGGCGGAAGCTCACATCGCCCGAGATAATGGGGAGAGAGCGGCTCTGCCACCCCGGAGGGTAAGTGCACCTTGGCGACCGGTGGAGGGCACAGCGCGACCAGGCGGCAGACCAGCGGTCCCCAGCCCGATGGACGAGCCGATGCCCACCGAGCCGACGACGCACTCGACCCCGGCCTGGACAGCAGGGTGCGCGGTACACCGCAATATCCCTCCCGAAGCTCCCACCCATAAAGTCCAGCTAGAGGGTAAAACACAAACGGCCACCTTGGACACAGGAAGCGCCATCACTCTGGTTCACCCGAAGACTTTGAAATACCGCCAGGAAAGTAAAAGTCTTATTCCAATCACGTGTGTACACGGTGATACCCGCCACGTACCCGCCCGAAGAGTGACCATCGCGGCGAAACCAGGCAGCTGGCGCATCGAAGTCGGGGTTGTTCCAGATCTTCCTGTGCCCCTCCTACTGGGCAGAGACTGGCCGGGGTTCGATGAACTTCTCACTCACCACCACGCTCTATCGGCTCGTTCAAAGAAGAAGAACAAGTCACGGGCTCATCGGGACCGCAAACCAGCGCTGATGACCACCGAGAGCGACAGAGGGGGTGAGTCATCAATTTCTGCTAATTTATACTTCGATCTGTTTCAACAGATAACCGCAGGAGGCGATTTTGGCAGAGCACAGAGGGAAGATGAAACGCTCAAACACTGCTGGCCGCAAGTACGGATCATTGAAGGTAATGAGCGACTTCCCAGCCCTCACCCCCTCCCACATTTTATTGTGGAAAATGGTCTGCTGTACTGTGTCGCAGAGAGGCGGGGGGAAAAGAAGACACTATTGGTCGTCCCGAGGACCAAGAGGGAGACGGTCTTAGAACTGGCACATACCCACCCGATGGCTGGACATCTGGGAGCGGCCAACACGGTGAAAAGGATCTGCGACCGTTTCCATTGGCCGGGGCTAGACGGGGAAGTAAAGAGGTATTGCCAGGCATGTGACATCTGCCAGAGAACGTCTCCCCAACGACCACCCCCCAGCCCTCTAATACCACTACCCATCATCGATGTGCCCTTCACCCGAATTGGTATGGACTTGGTAGGGCCTTTGCCGAAGTCGGCCCGGGGACATGAGCACATCCTTGTTATCCTCGATTATGCCACCAGATACCCTGAAGCGATTCCCCTGAGGAAAGCCACATCATCGGCCATCGCGAAGGAGCTGTTTCTGCTATGCAGTCGAGTGGGAATCCCAACGGAGATACTGACCGACCAGGGCACCCCCTTCATGTCCCGGTTGATGGCAGACCTCTGTCACCTACTCAAGGTAAAACAGCTAAAAACCTCTGTATATCATCCACAGACGGACGGCCTTGTCGAGCGCTTTAACAAGACTCTGAAGCAGATGCTCCGACGGGTGGTGGCAGAGGACGGGCGCGACTGGGACCTCATGATCCCGTACGTGTTATTCGGTATCAGGGAAGTCCCCCAGGCCTCCACAGGATTTACCCCCTTCGAACTGCTGTTTGGCCGCCAACCCCGAGGCCTATTGGATGTGGCTCGTCAAGCCTGGGAACAGGAACCAGCCCCCCAGCGGTCGGTGATTGAACACGTACGGGACATGAGAGAACGCATCGACAAAATCATGCCCATCGTCAAACAACACCTGACCGAAGCCCAGCGCGCCCAGCAGAGATTGTATAACCGGCCCGCCCAACCCAGAGAGTTCCACCCAGGGGACAAGGTGATGATACTCATACCTACCACAACGTCGAAGTTCCTCGCATCCTGGAAGGGACCATACACCGTGGTAGAAAGGGTAGGGCCGGTAAATTATCGAGTCCGTCAGCCGGGACGAAGACGGGAAGAACAACTCTACCACATAAATCTTATGAAGAAGTGGGTTGCAGCTCCAGGTCATCTTGTCGCCTTCGCTGAAGAAACTCTTCCCGTTGTCCACATTGGTGAGCAACTCTCACCAAATCAGAATGCGGAGCTGCAAGCCTTGGTTGGTCAGTTCAAGGATGTGTTCTCGGAGAATCCATCATCCAACACAACATTATCACTCCTCCTGGCACCATCGTCCGGCAAAGGCCTTATCGAGTTCCAGAGGCTCGCAGGCTGGCTATCGACGAGGAGATCCAGAAGATGAGAAGGTTAGGCATCATCGAACCATCCCGTAGCCCGTGGTCCAGCCCAATAGTGATGGTCCCCAAACCCGATGGCACCCTCCGTTTCTGCAACGACTTCAGGAAACTCAATGAGATCTCCAAGTTCGACGGATACCCCATGCCTCGGGTGGACGAGCTGCTGGATAGGCTGGGTGGAGCCCGATTTATCTCCACCATCGACCTCACCAAAGGCTACTGGCAGTTACCACTCAGTGAAGACGCCAAGGAGAAAACCGCCTTCTCCACACCCGGTGGGCACTGGCAATACCGGGTTCTTCCCTTCGGGCTCCACGGGGCCCCAGCCACATTCCAAAGAATGATGGACATCCTGCTGAGGCCCCACCAGCCATATGCAGCAGCCTACCTGGACGACCTCATCGTCCACTCAGAGTCATGGGAAGAACACCTATCCCGGTTACGGAGGGTGCTCTTAGATCTTCGACGGGCTGGGCTCACAGCTAATCCCAAGAAATGCCACCTGGGTCTAGCCGAAGCCAGATACCTCGGGTTCCACATTGGACGAGGTCTCATACAGCCACAGCAAAACAAGGTCAAGGCACTACAGGAAACTCCACAACCCACCACAAAGACCCAGGTACGTGCATTTCTGGGGTTAGCGGGCTACTATAGATGTTTCATACCTAACTTCTCATCCATAGCCAGCCCTTTGACAGACCTGACCAGAAAGGGGCAGCCGGAGAGGATAAGATGGACCAAGGAAGCCGACGATGCGTTCCGAGCCCTAAAGAAGTCCCTCACGTCCTCACCGGTACTGCACGCACCTGACTTCGGCTGCCCCTTCATTCTACAGACGGATGCTTCCGACTCGGGCCTGGGCGCGGTCCTCTCCCAGGTCCACGGCGATGAAGAACATCCCATAATGTACGTGAGTCGGAAGCTGACCCCCGCAGAGACCCGCTACGCAACGGTGGAGAAGGAGGCCCTGGCGATCAAGTGGGCAATCCTGGAGCTAAGGTACTATCTCCTTGGCAGGAAATTCACTCTGGTGACCGACCACGCCCCGCTACAATGGATGGCGACAGCGAAGAACAACAACGCTCGGGTCACCAGGTGGTTCCTGTCGCTCCAGGATTTCAACTTCGACGTACAACATCGAGCCGGGGCCTCCCACGGAAACGCAGACGGACTCTCACGGCTCTGGTCAGGATGGGCAGGTCTGTCGAAACATTCTACCCCCCCTCTCAATACACTGCTCTTCCTTCGCAGGACACCCAGGACCAGGACGACGCTAAGGGGGGGGGAATGTAGCGAGCCATGTAATACCACGTCGCCCTGGGCACAAATCCACACCAGCTGGATCTCTCATCAACCTCGGATCGCTCACAGCTGGACCTCATCAGCCAGGGAGAGATATAAGCCAGCCCCACACAGAAGGAAGTGAGCTTCATTTCAGATGACTCCCTGCGCTAACGCTTGTCTCTCTCTGTCTCTCCCACAGCCGAATCCAGCTCGTGACCGATCCAACACCATCCCTCTCACCAGTCTTCACCTTCTCCCCGGAGCACCTGAGCACGCACCTCTAAGAAGAGCACTCATTCACCCCTTTATCACTTGTAAATAAAAGCACCCTCCGGGGCATTGTTTGTAACTTCATCTACGGTGTTTGTGTTTTCCCTCTGCCTCGCTACACTATGTATATCTTGTCATTTTTGTTATATGGGTGAGCTGGCGCATCAATGAGCTAATAATCAAATCGATAAATATGATAAAGGGGCTGTATTCAAAATGTACAATTAACAAAATGGAAACATGTATTTTTCTACCAGATACTAACACTAATTAATTGTATTGTTCTTTCTGTAACATCTTTGGAATACTGTTAGTGAAATCAAATGTTTACTTTGAATTACATTTGTAAATAAAAAAATAGGAAAACGCAACAATAAAGTGTGATCTTGCAACAGTCTTACTGAAATGTTAATTGCTATGTAAAATTATATACACACACACACACACACACACACACACACACACACACACACACATATATATATATATATATATATATATATATATTAATGTTACGCATTCAAAAAAACATTGTTAACAAAATCTACTACTTGTGTATTACATTTTATTGACTAGAAAGGTTTCAAGCATTCAGGAAAGTAAACAAATCAAACTGAAACTTTAAACTGTAGTGTCTTTATTTTTCCATATTCTACTGAACAGTGTACATCAAAAAAAAAAAAAAAAAACAGGAGGCAAGCCTTACACATCTGTGTTTTTTGTTTTCAGTGCTTTCATTTTCTCCTTAAGACATGAGTCAATTAATGAAATAGTGCCCTTTATAACAGCAGGTCCAAGACCATGTGTTGCCAGGTTAAATGTCTCCCAGTGAGCCTCTAAATCATTCTCCACAGCTTTTAATGTCTTCCTGAAATTAAAAACAACAAAAAAACTTTACATTCCTGCTTCAACTGATCACTCAATCATTCAGTTAATGTCAAGTGTAGAAGTAAATTATATTACATGCAGTCTTCTGTTCTGGCCAAGGCTGCATGGACATTCCCTTCTTCCGGCAAGGCTTGAGCCACTCTTTTCTGGGGGATGGTCTTGGCTGCTAGGTACATTAGATCATCAGCTAGATCACTGCATTCATCTAAAATGTATTAAATATGCAACAAATTAATTTGTAATTTCCAACATATAAACAAAGTAAAAGTTAAGCAGGTACACTCACTGCCTATTTAACAAATTATTTATACTTGGATAACCATACAACTATCCAATAATGTGGAAGCAGCAAAAAAAAAAAAAAATTTAATACATTATTAATAATTTTGATAATGATTTATTAAAGCCACTTAAAAACATGCTGTTGGGGAATTAAGCATTTCTGGACAACACCTGGGAATTACAATTGCAACAATTTTGCATTTAGTATAGTTTTATTATAATAAAAATTTCTATGATTCAAAGTAATAAAAAGTTATTAGAATTTTATTTCAAGTACTCTACTCCTGCCCTTCTACACACCTTCACATAGTTTGGAGCACTGCGAAGTGAGTTTTGTTCGTGTTGAGGGCATCACATCTAGCTCTGCCAACCTCTCAGCAATTTTCCTTTTTTGTCCTTTGGCTTTCCTTAGATAGGCCACTACTGTATTTGCAGAGTAACTTTCTGGTGGAGAGCACCTCCTTTGTAGCTCTTCTGATGTAACCAGGTATCTGAATTAACAATTATGAGCGTTATAAAGCTTCAAATATCTTACAAATACAAAATATAGACAGGGTTCCCACACTTCTTGAAAGTACTTAAATTTTAAGGCCTGGAAAGTACTCAAAAAGCAGTTTTTTGAAAGTGCTTGAATTTATTTGTAAATTAAATTTTATAGGTTTATTTAGAAAATTGTACTGTGCTGCTGTTAAAAACAGAACTAAAACATTATAAACTGTTTTAAACCAAACAATGCATATTTTATCAACATTTTAGAAATGACATTTGAATCTTTCCAGTATTGATTTAATAAATTTGACTAAAGTTCTTTGAACATGACATCAACACACAACATCATTAATCTGACATTGCAATGTAAATAGTAAGTGTAACTGAAATGTTAAATACAGAAAGGACTTTAATGGCGCTACATATACTGGGGAGATTAAAAAAGGTGTTTGATTCAAAATTATTGGTGCTTTAAGTCTTTAAATCTGCTGTTTATGAAAGAGGGGGAAACCTGTATATATTTATTATTTAATACCATTCTGTGTACAGAATAAGATGATGTATAACATAATCTTCAGTATTTTATTATCCAATTCAATATTACTTTTACCTCTTTGCTTGATGAAAGTCTGAAACTTTTAGGACACTTTCTACCAGGAATCCCCTCACTGGAAGTTTGGGGAAAGTCATATATTAACAGTTAACATAATATGATTTACTATGTTTATTGAATGAGACATGAATGAGTTGTACTGTCCTTAGACCTATTTAGAGCATTATAATATGTTTTTCTTCATTTTCCTAGCCCTTATCTCTACTTAAAATTGTACCTGAATGATCTTGCTTGTGTTCTCCCTCAATTACAATGGAATTTTGGTTACTTGTTCCTAAACTGTCTTTTCCCTCAGTTCTGCTCTTTCTCCGTTGTTGGTTGTTTTCTCCTGAATTGCCTTGTCCCTCAAATCCATCACCTTTCCTTTCTCCTGAATTGTCTTGTGCCTCAAATCCATCACTGTTTCTTTCATCTGAGCTCACTTGTGCCTCAAATCCATCACCGTTTCTTTCTCCTGAATTGTCTTGTGCCTCAAATACATCACTGTTTTTTTCATCTGAGCTCCCTTGTGCCTCAAATCCATCACCGTTTCTTTTTCCTGAGCTGTCTTGTGCCTCAAATCCATTACCGGTACTTTCTCCTGAGCTGTCTTGTGCCTCAAATCCATTACCGGTACTTTCTCCTGAGCTGTCTTGTCCCTTAGTTTCAGTGTGGATTTCGTTACTTTCTCCTGAGCTGTCTTCTCACAGAATGCATATATTTAAAAACAATATGAACATTGGCATACTATTATAAAACTTAACTAATAGCATCTCAGATTGTAAGATGTAATATTAGAGGATTTATAAGCATAAGAACGTACCTTTGCAAAAATAACACTTTGCATCTTCTTGATTGTCAGGTATGCACTTTTTATGGATATTTGCTAAACAAACTGAAGATTTTTCCTAGAAAATAAATTTCATCACAAAATTGTAAGGTCAATATTGTCCAGTGTCTGAGGATAATTTAAAATTGTATTTATTTTAGTCTCCAATCAATCAGCCGTTTCAACCCGGATTAATAACTCTAAACACTACAGAAATAAAACTAGAGAATCATCTGTTAAGAATATAATGGTTCTTAATTTTTTTGTGTAGTTTCAATTGACTTAATTTGAATTGTAATCACTTGCCTTGCTCTTCCTAGATAAAGTCTTGTGACAGATCCCACAAAAACCTGACCTATCTGAAACAGAAAACAGCAAATATGAAACTCAATCAATATATGTAAAACACATGTGTGTAGAACTTACCAAGTGAGCTGAAGAGAAGCAACCCTAGTCGCTCCCTCTCTTGCTGTACAGGTGAGCATGCAAGATACCCCTTTGCACCTCCTAGAAAGGCTTCAGCAAACTGAATGTTTTTCAAAAAGAATGATAAATTTAATTTTACAGCAGCAAAATTACAAATAAAAAACAATGTCATATGAATACAGGATCATTAGTAATTACAATATGGCAAGATTCTAAAACTTTTTAACTATTTTAATAATATTATTATTATTAATAATAATAACACTACAATATAAATAACTTTACCACAGCTGTGGAAACACCACAGGAAATACTGTCATTTTGAAGAGCATGGCACTTCTTGATCATTTTCCAAGGCCCTTGGAAACCTTTTGATGCAGCAAATGTGCTACAACATAGTTTGAAATGGTTTAAATGTGTAATTTAGATGTGTAATACAAAGTTTATTTTCTTTTTATGTATTTATAAACTTGGTACCTCCAGTTTTCAGCTAATTTACTGTACTGGTCATCCTGTTCCCCAAGTGAATTGAGGTACAAAATAGTTTGATCCACCAGACTGCAGTGCTAGAACAAATATTTTTTATAAAATCATTTGAAAAACTAACATTTTTTGCCATACATATTTCTCTGGGAACCTTCGCTTGACATGTTAAAAATATGCACATTAGTAAATACCAAACATGTTTTCTAACAGACTGACTTACAAAAAATGTCCAGTGATTGCCATCCTCCAAATAGGGACCAACAATCTCATTGATATTTTCAAAGATGTTCCTCTAAAAAGAACAGAAACATTATGTATATCATGCGTTTAGTGTGAGCAAATGAACAACTATTGTGAGACTACTTGTGTTACCTTTCATACTTTCATACCTTGGTAAAATAACGGCTCCTTGCTCTTGCTTCACCTTCTAAGATCTGAGGTAAGGTGTGAATATTAATTGCCACAACACCTGGTTGTGTCTAAATGAATATAAATATATAAATTATAATTTAAACAAATGCATATAAAAATGTGCACTTATAGACAACCATCCACTTAGACTACACTTAACCATTTGTTGAAGAGACAAAACATTTGCAACTCTTTAAAATACTATATTATGCATTTGATTGCCACTAAAGAGACATTTTCCATCTACACTTGAACCTCTAACTCTTGGCTATTCTTTTTTTATTCTTTATTTATTCACTTTCCTTTGGGTTAGTCCCTGATTTATCATAACAGAATGAACCGCCAACTACTCTGGCATATGTTACACCCAAACACTCTCTCCTTCACACACACATCAGTCAATTTAGTTTATTCAATTCATCTACATGTATACCACGTCTTTGAACTATGGGGAAAACCAGAGAAAATTTAATGCTTACACAGGGAGAACATGCAAACTCCACACCGAAATGCCACCTGTCCCAGCTGGGCTTTGAACCAGTTATCTTCTTGCTGTGAGGTGACAGTGCAAAACACTGAGCAACCATGCAATATTTAAAAACATGAGCGTCAAGATGGCGCAGTGGGTAGCACAATTGCCTCAAAGCAAGTAGGTCGCTGATTTAAGCCCCGGTTGGGTCAGTTGGCATTTCAGTGTGAAATTTGCATGTTTTCCCAGTGTTTGCGTGGGTTTCCTCCAGGTGCACCTATTTTCCCCACAGTCCAAAGACATGTGCAAGGTGAATCAAAGGAGCTAAACTGGGGTGTGTTTGCCAAAACCATCGTTAGCCAACTAAGGTCGCAAATTCCGTCGTTACAAACATAGCTTGTTGATTTGCCGTTTTCCAAATCTCGCTCCAACGAACATTTGCAAATTGCGTCTTGAAACTTGAGTACTTGCAACCACACCTTTGGAGCTGTAGTTTAAAACATAGTTCCTGGCTGTGTTCTATGGCCACTTATCCCCCCTATGCCCTATTCATTTAGAACATTTCTAATATAAAAGCATTAAGGTCATCTCTCTTAGGTGTAATTTGATTTCTAACTATTTTTATAGTTCAGTTTCAGCGATCTTCATGTGTAAAATCGTGCTCGCTTCGCAGTGCACTTTGAAAACATGTCATTTTGAACACAGCCTCATGGCGAAAGCTATTGGTGACTATTATTTAAAAGAGGAATTTATATTACGTCTTCAAAGCTTGTGAAAACAAAAAGCATATGCTAATTATTTTAACTTATAGTGGGTTATTTATTAAGTATCTGTACTGTATATGACATGGGCCTGCTGGTTAGAACTTTCTGCAGTGGCTTACATGTGTTAAATTGTGAAAGTACACTTTTAAAAAAAATAAAAAATAAATAAACAATATCCTACTTAATAATAATCATCATTAATATTATTAAAGTATGATTTTTTAAAAAATTTTAATGAATAATAAATATTACATTACATTTTATAATTATTAGCCACATTTTATATGATTTATATGATATTAGAATAGTGTTAGCTTTTGTATGTGATTTTATGTTTTAGAATAGAATATGTAATGTTTAACTTCTCAATAATATTAGTAAAGCAAACATAAGCCCTATGTGCCATTTACAATTATTTCAATTAATATGGAAAGCGAGTGCATGTTTTTACCAAAACTAATATTGGATTTTATTTTTAATGAGTGTGTGAGTAAAACAATATAATTTTCACAAAGAAGTTATGGGTTCTTCTTTAAATAAGTAGTTACTCCACCCAGTTTAGAGCATTATTATGGGCGTTTTACGTTATAACTAACGTGGTTCAAGCGATGGATCTGTGACAGAGAAACTGTGTTTTGGGAAACACTAGTCACTACATGGTTCTTTTCCCAAATGATGCATCGAACTATGATAGTTCAGCCACGAGTTACGACATTGTTTGGGAAATGCACCCCTGGCTGTATTTTATGTGTGAATGTAAGTGTATGGGTGTCTCCCAGTGTTAGTGTAGGAGACATTTGGCAACTTTGCTCATTGTTCCACTAGGTGGTGCTCTTTAAACAGGCTTTATAAGTGGGAACGAACATTCAGGTAACAGGTGTTGCTAGACGGAAGGGAGCACATACAGTTTTGACCACACACTTTCAAACACACACACTTTCACACACACACCCACAAACAAACGCTCACGCGCATTCACACAGAGAGCCACACACATTCATTCATGCTTTAGCATGACGGTTTGTTTTGTTTGTAAGTCACGATATGTGGCAGTGTTTGACTTCTACGAACGGAAACTTACCTGGAAGGAAATTTGTGAACTATTGGAGTTTGCAACTGCAGTAAACGTAAACATCTTCGGAAACAAGTAAGACTGTTCATTTCATTTACACTACATCAGCCAGAGGACAGTGTGCGTCAGCTGGGTGCCTGTCTAACAACATCTCAGGGACTTCAAGCAATAGGCTTAGCCTCTACAGTTAGGTTGCGGCTGGAAGGGCATCCGCTGTGTAAAACATATACTGTACAAGTTGGTGGTTCATTCCGCTGTGGCGACCCATGTTTAATAAGGGGATTAAGCATAAAAGAAAATAGATTAATAAAAAAACATTATAATATTTTTTTCCAAATTATATGATAAAACTCCTTTTGGTATGTTACAAAAAAAGTGTTACACAAAGTAGGCTACTGAAAGAAGACATTTAAAAGTAGTTAGTAATCTATTACCATGGTAAACAGATGGAATAATGCATCCATGATCTGTGAAGGAAGGCATAACAAACAGACAAAAACAATTAGCTAAAAGCACTAAGATATCAAAAATAAAAGTGAAAGTAGCATTAACAAAAAATACATAACTTGATATCCAGATAAAACAAATTAAAGGTTATTTGCATACACCCCTGGAAAAAAAGCTAAGACAAGATAACTTAACTCATCAGAAACTTTTTTTTTGGTCTACAAGGGACTGAAAGTTTTCTATGTGAAGCAGATATGGTCCAACTCTTCCAATGTTAACATGGCTTTCATGCAGCCCTCTGGACTTTATAATCTGTAAGACTGTATGGATACATTGACAACATGTTATGTTATCAGTGTGAAGAACACATTATTGTACTGAATTTACTCATTTTTACTCATAATATACATTGGATGGAATTTAAATAGATTAACAAAAAAGTAATTGTCAAGCTTGCCATTCATTTTTCTCCTTAGGCAGGATTGGCAGACAGCAATCCAAATTAAATCTACACCAAAAAATATCATTAGTTAGTACAAACATTCAATGTCACCTTCACTTAAAATGACAATGCTCTTTATATTGATGGCTGCTCCTATAAGCATGTTTGAACCAACAGACCTGTGACAATTCTACAATGAGCTACAATGAACAATCCTGCATAAAGTCAAATTGTTAACAGTCAAATTAAGCAAATTTATTATACTGACCAAGTGGCCTGAAAAATGTGAGTAATGTTACATGTATGTTAAGTAATTATACTGTTTAATGTTACTTCTGCAGCATAGTTCACTACAGTTACACAGATATGAATTATGTTAAACTCCTGCCCTAAGAGCAGCGTGTAGTTCACTAGTTACAGATATGAATTATACTAAACTCCTGCCCTAAGAGCAGCGTGTAGTTCACTAGTTACAGAGATATGAATTATGTTAAACTCCTGCCCTAAGAGCAGCACGTAGTTCCCCTTCGGTTGGGGAACTTCAGTGCCATAGAGTGGATTGATTGAAATCCACGAAATGGGAGGATTCGGTTCAGAAGCCGCTTGTCTGAAAGAGTATTGAACGGGCCAATGAATGCAATGAATTGGCAGCGTAAGCTTGCACAGGTGTACTTCATTGCCAATTATCCCAGCATATAAGCACACCTGGAGCGAGCAGACGCCATCCTTTTCGCTTCAGAGACTTTCTGATCGAGTCGATGTGGGTTCCTCCTGCTGTGACCAGCGATTCTGAGCGAACGAGAGCATTCTCCCGGTCCAGAGTGTGTACACGCAGCGGCAGATGGTCGAGCTGGGTTTCTCCCTTGCCTGGCGTTCTTTGGGTCCGGTCCTCCAGAGCGGTGCGTATAAAGTTGCAAACTTCACAGAAAGAGCAACACAGTCGTGCAGCATGTCCTTTTCAGGACGGCGCTCCGACTGTGCGTTTCTGGATGCGGTGGTTTCCTGTCCTCGGATGATGGGCACGAGCACTGCGTTGCATGTCTGGGGGGTCCAGCATGTTAATGCACTGCTCGCGGGCAGTTCATGTCGTCATTGCGATGCCATGACTGTTGCGCAGTAAAGATCGCGGCTAGCCTTTGCAAAAGGGCGAACCACCCCAGTTGTCCCCTACTCTGCAGCGGGCACTCGGGCAGATCTGAGGGTTTCAGCGAGAGATAATCTGTCGCCCACGGGCCCGCGGACCTCCCGCTCCTCTAAGCGCTCCATCCAAGCTTCGGGCGGGGGAAGCGATCCGTCTAACAGATGGTAGCCCTTACGCCCGATGACACCGGAGACCAGACGTCCACCGCGGCATCGGAGGGTGGGCTTTCATTGTCCGATGATGATCCAGACCCGCTCGCCCCCTTCGGGCTGGTGAGCGCTGTCACTACGGATCCTGAAACGGACATGTTAGCCGTGCTTTCCCGGGCTGCTTCGGCCGTGGGTTGGAGATGGTTTATCCCCCAGCTCCGCAGCCGGACCGACTAGAGGGGCGTTCCCTTCTTCCCGGAGGTGCACAGTAGGCTCACGCGGTCTTGTAAAGCACTTTTTTCTGCTCGTGCTGCGTGTCCCTCCACCCTAACCACTCTTGACGGTGGAACAGCCAGGGGGTATGTGGCGATTCCTCAGGTTGAGTGCGCGATGGCGGTAAATCTGCGCGGCGCCTCTTCTTGGCGGGGTCCGCCTCGTCTCCCATCCAAAGCCTGTAAGTTATCTACCTCCCTCGGAGCTAGAGCTTACATAGCTGCGGGCCAGGCTGCTTCCGCCTTGCATGCGATAGCCACCTACCAGCGCTACCTAGCGCAGGCGCTGGCCGAGCTGCATATGGGTGGGTCCAACCCAGGCTTACGAGCTTCGCACCGCCGCCGACTTAGCTCTTCGGACTACTGAGTCCGCTGCGTGTGCGTTGGGGAGGACGATGTCCACATTAGTGATCCAGGAGCGCCACCCCTGGCTGATATGCGCGAAGTCGACAAAGTCCACTTTCTTGACTTTCCCCATATCCCAAGCCATGTTCGGCGACACCGTCTGTGAATTCACCCAGGAATTCAAGGCGGTGAGAGAGCAGTTGATGGGTGATGTCTTATCGGCAGTCCGTTGCCCGCTCCGCTCGCCGTGCCATTCATACCTGCTCCTCGCCGAAGGCGCCCGCCTACGAGAGCTGCTCCGCCCCCGCCTCTGGCGAAGCAAGTGCGTCGGGCACCTCGGAAGCAGGCAGCCCCCCTGCCCAGAACGCCGCTAAGTCTGGCAACGGACCGCGAAGCGTCCCTGGGACAGGCCATCTGGAGAAGAGGGAACTTGCTCTTTCCCCGCTGGAGGGCGGGGCCCCATTTCACAACGGCACTTTTTACTGCCATGAAAACATTATGAAAGGGCACTTTTCACTTCCCCAGATGTGATAGCCCGAAATCTGCCAGTCTGGGACGCTATGCTTTCTAGCTTGCAGATTCGGTGCGTTTCGCCAGTAGCTCACGAGCGCTGGGAGGACGGTCTCCTTTCTCCCACCCCTCGAGCCTCCCCTCCGGAGCTCGGGTTCGGAGTGAGAGCAAATATCTCACCTCCAGCTTTTCCGTGGGACCCGCGAGCTTCCCGGATCAGCACACCCACTCCGCGCTGCCCCACTGCTGGTACGTCAGCGATTGTAGCGATGAGTCCATTAGCGGGAGCTCTGCCTGCCTGGTTAGCGCGGGCCAGCTCTTCGCGGTGGCTCATACGCACAATCAGACTCGGCTATGCGATTCAGTTCGCGAAACGGCCCCCCAAGTCGCGGGTGTGTATTCACCAGGGTCAGCCCCCTGTCCGCCCTTGTCTTGCGAGAGGAGATTGCTGTCCTCCTGGCGAAGGATGCAATCGAGCCGCTCCCTCCAGCCGAGATGAAGAGCGGGTTTTACAGCCCACACTTCATCGTGCCCAAAAAGAGCGGTGGGTCACGGCCAATCCTAGATCTGCGCGTTTTGAACCGCTGCCTGCACAAGCTGCCGTTCAGAATGCTCACGCAGAAGCGCATCCTCCGGTGCGTTCGTCCTCTGGGTTGGTCTCCAGCATTAGACCTGATGGACGCATATTTCCATGTCTCCACTCTTCCTCGCCACCGTCAGTTTCTGCGGTTTGCATTTGAAGGTCGAGCTTGGCAATACAAAGCCCTCCCCTTCGGGCTCTCTCTGTCTCCGCGGGTCCTCACCAAGCCCGCGGAGGGTGCCTCAGCGCCCCTTCGGCTCGCGGGCATCTGCATACTCGATTTCTTTACGACTGGCTGATTTTTGCCCTCTCTCGGAGCAATTGATTATGCACAGAGACAAAGTGCTCTGGCACTTCCACCTGTGGGGGTTTCAGGTCAACCGAGAAAAGAGCAAACTCGCCCCCATGCAGAGGATCTCTTCTCTCGGGCTGGAGCTGGACTCGGTCACCATGGCAGCGCGCCTCTCCGGAGAGCGCGCTCAGCTGATGCTGTACTGTCTGAGAGAGCTCGACAGAAAAATAGTGGTCCCACTGAATCTACTTCAGAGGCTCCTGGGGCATATGGCATCCGCAGCCGCTTCATGCCGCTCGGATTATTCTATATGAGACCACTTCAGCACTGGCTTCACGATCGAGTCCCCAGACGCGCATGGCACGCGCGCGCACACCGAGTCTCTGTTACTGCGCTGTGTCGCTGCGCCCTCAGCCCTTGGAGCGACCCTTCGTTCCTACAGGCCTGGGTGTCTCTAGAACAGGCGTCCAGTCTTGTTGTCGTTTCAGCAGACGCTTCCAACACGGGCTGGGGGGCTGTGCGTTGCGGGCATGCGGCTGCGGACCTGTGGAAAGGTACCCAGTTGCATTGGCATATCGCCTGGAGCTGTTGGCAGTGTTCCTCGCTCTCCACCGCTTTTTTTCCGGTGCCGGAGCGGCAACACGTGCTGGTCAGGACGGACAGTACGGCGGCGGTGGCGTAAATCAGCCGTATGGGGGGTATGCGCTCTCGCCGCATGTCTCAGCTCGCCCGCCGTCTGCTCCTCTGGAGTCATCCGCGGCTGAAATCGCTGCACGCCATTCATATTCAGGCAAGCTCAACCGTGCAGCCGATGCGCTCTCACGGCAGCCTTACGTCCTGGAGAATGGAGACTCCACCCCGAGTCTGTTCAGCTGATATGGGCGCGATTCGGGGAAGCCCAGATCGATCTGTTGCTTCCCCCGAGATCGCTCATTGCCAGTTGTTCTTTCCCTGACCGAGTGCTCTCGGCACGGATGCACTGGCTTACAGCTGGCCTCGGGGCATGCGCAAATACGCGTTTCCCCCAGTGAGCCTGCTCGCGCAGTTACTGTGCAAGGTCAGGGAGGACGAGGAACAGGTTGCTGGTTGCGCCCCTCTGGCTCAACCGGACCTGGATGTCAGAGCTCTCGCGATAGCCCTCCCCTGGCAGTCCCTTCGAGAGAGCACCTACTCTCTCAGGGACAGGGCACCACCTGGCACCCTCGCCGATCTTTGGAGGTCATTAGACGCGAGGAAGACTTAGGTAACCTCCGAATGCGGTGGCTAATACCGTCACTCGGGCTAGAGCCCCCTCCCCGAGCGCGCCTATGCCCTGAAGTGGAGTCTATTCACTGAATGGTGTGTCTCTCGCTGAGAAGACCCCCGTAATTTGCCAGATCAGCGTTGTGCTTTCTTTACGCCGAGAGAAGCTGGAGAGCAGGCTGTCGCCCTCCACACTCAAGGTTACATGGCTGCCATCTCTGCTCTCATAACGCGGTGGCTGGCAGCACCGTGGGAACGCATAACCTCATCATCCGGTTCCTCAGCGGCGCTAAGCGAATTAATCCACCCCGCCCCCTCTCATGCCCTCTTAGGATCTCGCCCTCGCTACACAAGCCGCGTCAGATCCCTTCAATCCTCGACTCAGTATCTTTCTGTCCCTGAAGACAGCTCTGCTGGTCGCGTTGATATCGATTACAGGGTCGGGGACCCGGAGGCATTTTTCGGTCAGTGACTCGTGCCTGCTTGGGCTGGCTTTCTCTCATGTCCTGAGACCCCGCCCGCGATATGTGCCCAAGGTTCCTACCACTCCGTTTTAATACGAGGTAGTGAGCCTGCAAGCGCTGCCCTCGGAGGAGGCAGACCCAGCCTATCTTTATTGTCCAGTTCGCGTTTTGCGTATTATCCGGACCGCACTCAGAGTTTAGATCATCTGAGCAGCTCTTCGTCTGTTATAGCGGTCGGCAGCAGGGAAGTGCCGTACCGAAATAAGTTCCCACTAGATTGTGGATGCCTTTCTTTCACTATCAGAGCCGAGATGAGCCGCGTCCCCCGAGAGCGCGTGCGCACTCCACTCGGAGCTTCGCATCCTCTCGAGCACGCGCACGCGGCGCCCCTCTAACAGACATCTGTAGAGCTGCGGGCTGGGTGACACCCAACACATTTGCAAGGTTTTATAATCTGCGAGTGGAGCCGGTTTCCTCAAGGGTATTAGGTAACCCTTGGTGATTGAGGAAACAATTCGGTAGGGTGTTGAAACATGCTTGCTGCGCCATTCTCCCTAACACGGAGGTACGTGCGCCTTTTTATCTGTCAGTAAAGTTCCCCGTCAGGTGAGCCCTGCAGATTCCTCCGTGGCCCCCAGCACTGACTCAGCGGAGGAGTCACTTGCTGGCCCACTGCGTTGTAGGTCTGCCCGCTGGTCAGCCCGCGTTTTGGGTAAAGGTGCCTGCTATGCGTGATCCCCACTAGGCGATCCCATATGCTCATTCCGCCACGGTTAAGTCCCCCCCCCCCTGGGCGGACGCGTGTCTTCCCTCCCCGCTAACCACTCTTTTGCTATGCGTACTCCCCCTTTTTAGGGCTAGTCCATATGTAAATTCTGCCATCTATCCCCCCTTGGGTAACGGATGGCCTCCGCAGCGTCCTCCCTATCGGGATTGCACGCTTCCCAACGTACTGTCGTATTTTCCTAGAATTATCTAGATGCTCACGACTTCCCAAAAATATATCTAAATCCGTAAAACTTCTGTTGAAGTAGGATAAATTAGGGCCAGGGACACGTTGGAGGACCGAGCCTCCCATTATGTGGGTGCGTCACGCTTGCTTGACAATCCCCTCATCGGGGGCGTTGGTAAGGTGCAGTCATTATGGCGCTTTCCATACTTCTCCCATTTCGTGGATTTCAATCAATCCACTCTATGGCACTGAAGTTCCCCAACCGAAGGGGAACGTTCGAGGTTACAGAGGTAACCCTTCGTTCCCCGAGGAGGGGAACGGAAGTGCCATACTCCGTCGGCATAATGACTGTCCCTTAGCTGTTTGAAAGTCTCTTCAGCTTAAAAGGATGGCGTCTGCTCGCTCCAGGTGTGCTTATATGCTGGGATAATTGGCAATGAAGTACACCTGTGCAAGCTTACGCTGCCAATTCATTGCATTCATTGGTCCGTTCAATACTCTTTCAGACAAGCGGCTTCTGAACCGAATCCTCCCATTTTGTGGATTTCAATCAATCCACTCTATGGCACTTCCGTTCCCCTCCTCGGGGAACGAAGGGTTACCTCTGTAACCTCGAACGTTCACTAGTTAGAGATATGAATTATGTTAAACTCCTGCCCTAAGAGCAGCACGTAGTTCACTAGTTAGAGATATGAATTATGTTAAACTCCTGCCCTAAGAGCAGCGTGTAGTTCACTAGTTACAGATATGAATTATACTAAACTCCTGCCCTAAGAGCAGCGCGTAGTTCACTAGTTACACAGATCTGAATTATACTAAACTCCTGCCCTAAGAGCAGCACGTAGTTCACTGGTTAGAGATATGAATTATGTTAAACTCCTGCCCTAAGAGCAGCACGTAGTTCACTAGTTACAGATATGAATTATACTAAACTCCTGCCCTAAGAGCAGCGTGTAGTTCACTAGTTACAGAGATATGAATTATACTAAACTCCTGCCCTAAGAGCAGTGTGTATTTCACTAGTTACAGACATGAATTATGTTAAACTCCTGCCCTAAGAGCAGCGTGTAGTTCACTAGTTACAGAGATATGAGTTATACTAAACTCCTGCCCTAAGAGCAGCATGTAGTTCACTAGTTACAGATATGAATTATACTAAACTCCTGCCCTAAGAGCAGCGTGTAGTTCACTAGTTACAGAGATATGAATTATACTAAACTTCTGCCCTAAGAGCAGCTTGTAGTTCACTAGTTAAAGATATGAATTATGTTAAACTCCTGCCCTAAGAGCAGCGTGTAGTTCACTAGTTAGAGATATGAATTATACTAAACTTCTGCCCTAAGAGCAGCGTGTAGTTCACTAGTTAAAGATATGAATTATGTTAAACTCCTGCCCTAAGAGCAGTGCGTAGTTCACTAGTTAGAGATCTGAATTATACTAAACTCCTGCCCTAAGAGCAGCGTGTAGTTCACTAGTTACAGAGATGTGAATTATACTAAACTTCTGCCCTAAGAGCAGCGTGTAGTTCACTAGTTACAGATATGAATTATGTTAAACTCCTGCCCTAAGAGCAGCGCGTAGTTCACTAGTTACAGAGATGTGAATTATACTAAACTTCTGCCCTAAGAGCAGCGTGTAGTTCACTAGTTACAGATATGAATTATGTTAAACTCCTGCCCTAAGAGCAGCGTGTAGTTCACTAGTTACAGATATGAATTATGTTAAACTTCTGCCCTAAGAGCAGCGTGTAGTTCACTACAGTTACACAGATATGAATTATATTAAACTCCTGCCCTGAGAGCAGCACGTAGTTCACTAGTTACAGATATGAATAATGTTAAACTCCTGCCCTAAGAGCAGCGCGTAGTTCACTACAGTTACACAGATATGAATTACATTAAACTCCTGTCTCTTTTAATCGATTTTCGCGGGTATTTAAAAAAAGATCTGATGTCACATCTTTGTTTCATAGACAGAGGCATTGGAAAGATAAATTAGTTCTCTCAAGGTTGTTAACGTTACCCTTTAGGCGATCTTGCTTTAGTGCGGTTGACTGTTCAGCAGTGGAGTTGTGTAACGTTATGGAGAACATTTATCATAGACGTTATTAACAGTTTCTATGTAAACATACTGAATGCGTTTATCTCTTGATTCTAATCAATTTAAACATAAAATCACTTACCGTTCAATGAAAAAAAACCCACAAAGTCTGTGTAACGTATACTTATGGATGTTTCCCTCCACATTTCCAAGCACGTAAGCCCCGCCTCTGCTTCAAATTCATTGGTTTAATCTGTGAACCAATCATTTTTCTTTCTGCCCTCAGAACATTTTTGGGTAAGCAAAACTCCAATCTGCAGCTAAACTGAACTGAACTTAAACACTAACAACTGAACTACCCTGATCTAGTTACTATGACCATTTATGTGAAGCTGCTTGTCAATCTACATTGTAAAAGAGCTATACAAATAAAGCTGAATTTAATTGAATAATGATATAAATTGTGGTTGTGTATATGAAATTACAAATGTTGCAGGGAATTAAATTACTGTTTATTTCTTTGCATTTTACTTTGTGAACTATAAAATCATGGGTCTTCGCATGGTTTGTATCTCATTTTGTGAACCGACTGACAGTTGCTAGTGATGGGTCGTTCATGAACGATTTGTTCATTTTGAACGAATCTTCAATATGACTCGGGAACTACAAGTCCTCTTAGGGAGTGATTCGTTCATCCAGAATGCGCACATTTGTGCAGGTGGTATCGTTCATTTCAAGTCTTTTGAGTCGTTCAATGTGGTAAGGCAGAAGCCAATCATATGCGTTTAGAGCCGGAAAAAGAATTGAGCTGTTCATCTCTCGAGTCCTCTATTGGGTTTGAGTCATTCGTTCCTCACGGGCTAATCATATGCGTTTAGAGCCGGGAAAAAAAATTATCTGTTCATGTCACGGTTTATGGAACTGTGTGTTCCTCCTGTATATTATGTATCATGCCTTATGTGTTGTCATGTGTGAGGGTGTGTGTTTGTTTACCTTTTGTGTTGACAGCGTGCTAGGATCAGCTAATGTCATCAGCTGACTTATCATCCTCCAGCTGAACCTTATTTGGCCGGCTATATTTTTCTCCTGTGGTATGTTGTGGTTATCAGTCCGTTGTTTGTCCTTGTTCCAGTCTGTTGTTCCCTAGTTTCCTTCGCTGTCCGTTTGATGTCTTCATCGTGACCTGTGGCTCTCTTGAGTTTTGAACTTTCGTGTGTCCTCTGTTTATTAAATACTCTTAGTGTCGTGACAGAACGGACTGATCAATCATGGATCCAGCGAGTATCTCCGGCCTGGCTGAAATTGTTTCACATGCTACCACACGCATGAACAGACATGATGATCAGATGGTCACCATCAGCCGCGCTGTCCAGGCGATTGTCACTCAGATCTCTGATCTGACAACACGGTTGCAATGTCTTCATGCTGTCAGTCTTCAGCAGCCTGTTGCAACGAACATTAGTCCACCTGTTATGCCGGTTCCTGAGCGAACAGCTGGATTTTCCAAGCCTCACCTTCCACCTCCAGCGTTCTACTCCAGGGAAGTCGAGTTGTGTCGCGCCTTTTTAGCGAAGTGCTTGTTGTACATTGAGTCCATTGATTTCCGCACCCTGGCGGCCGAGATTTGTCTGCCTGTTCATCTGTGTCTCGTTCTGTTTTTCAGGAAGAACACATGGATCTGCCAAACATGCCCAGTGAGTACCTCGACCAGAAGAGAGTGTTCAGTAAGTCTCGAGCTGATTCTCTGCCTCCACATCGTCCCTATGACTGTACTGTAGAGTTATTGCCAGGTACGGCCCCGCCTAAAGGCAAACTTTATTCTGGCAAACTTTGAACTGTCAAACTTTATTAAAGGTAAACTTTATTATACTGTTCCAGAGAGGGAGGCCATGGAGAAATATATTTCTGATTCTCCAGCAGCTAAGATCATCCGCCCTTCTTCATCACCAGCAGGGTTTTTTTTTCATGAAAAAGAAAGATGGCTCCCTCTGTCCTTGTTTAGACTATCAAGGGCTGAACGCTATCACGGTGAAGAATACTTATCCTTTGCCGCTGATGTCCTCTGCCTTTAAACGTCTGCAGGGAGCGTCCTTTTTCACGAAAATTAGACCTCCACAATGCTTACCATTTGGTCCGCATTCGAGAAGGCAATGAATGGAAGACTGCTTTTAATACCTCCTCGGGGCACTTCGAATATTTTGATCTTCTTTTCAGTCTGTCCAACGTCCCTGCATTCTTCCAAACACTCGTGAATGACGTGTTGAGAGATATGCTAGATCAGTTATTTCATGTTTACCTGGATGACATACTGATATTTTCCCATTCTCTCCAGGAACATATTCAACACGTCAGGCGAGTGCTTCAGAGGCTGCTAGAGACTGGGCTTTATGTCAAGGCAGAGAAATGCGTATTTCATGCACAGTCTGTTCCTTTTCTGGGACATATCGTGTCAGTCGAGGGGATGCGTATGGATCCAGAGAAAGTTCAGGCTGTGGTAGATTGGCCAACCCCAGACTCCCGCAAGGCCCTGCAGAGGTTTCTTGGTTTTGCCAATTTTTACCGGCGTTTCATTCACAACTTCAGCCAGCTCGCCGCGCCTCTGACTGCTTTCAACTCCATCAAGACTCTGTTCAGGTAGTCCAATGCAGCAAAAGTTGCGTTTGATCATCTGAAAAGCTGCTTTGTTTCAGCACCTATTCTTATTGCCCCTGTTCCATCATGGTGGTTGACGCATCAGAGGTGGGGGTCGGTGCTATCCTGTCCCAGCGCTCTTCCTCGGACGGCAAGATGCATCCCTGTGCATATTTTTCTCGTCTCAACAATGAAGAACGAAATTATGATATTGTTAATCGAGAGCTGCTGGCTGTCAAGCTTGCGTTGGAAGAGTGGCGTCATTGGCTAGAGGGTTCGGGGGTTCCCTTTATCATTTGGACCAATCATAAAAATCTAGTATACATCCAATCCGCCAAAAGATTGAACTCTAGGCAGGCGCAGTGGGCTTTATTTTTTTAGCGTTTTGATTTTTCCATCTCGTACCGAACAGGTTCCAAAAATGTTAAACCTGATGCACTTTCTTGAATTTTTGATCACTCTGAGCATACATCATCTCCTGAAGCCATCGTGCCATGCAGATTTTTTATCTCTGCTGTCACCTGGGAGATCAAGTCGAGGGTCCGCATGGCCTTAGAAGGGGTAACGCCTCCACCTGGATGCCCACCGGGTCGTTTATTTGTGCCAGAGGAACTACGGTCTGACGTCATCCATTGGGGTCACTCTTCCAAGTTAGCCTGTCATCCAGGGGTGAGTTGTACCTTGTCTCTAATCAAACCACGATTCTGGTGGCCAGTTATGGCTCCTGACATAAGGGTGTTTCTAAGACTTCCAATCGCCCCCCACCTGGACTTCTTCAGCCGTGTAAGTGCCATCGAGACCCTGGTCCCATATTGCGCTAGATTTCGTTACAACTACGGTAATTTTGATTGTAGTGGACCGGTTTTCGAAAGCCACTCACTTTAGTCCTCTTCCAAATTACCATCAGCCAGAGAGACAGCGGCTGCTGTCATTGACCATGTCTTTCGTATTCATGGCCTCCCGACGGATGTGGTTTCTGACAGGGGGCCTCAGTTCATCTCTAAATTTTGGAGAGAGTTGTTTCATTTAATGGAGGTGACTGTTAGTCTTTCTTCTGGTTTTCACCCTCAGAGTAACGGTCAAACGGAGAGAGCCAACCAAGATCTTGAATGTATGTTACGATGTTTAGTCTCTCAGAATCCATCCTCCTGTAGCCAGCAGCTCTCATGGGTTGAGTACACACATAACTCATTACTAGTGTCTGACACGGGCCTCTCACCATTTGAGTGTAGTCTAGGGTACCAGCCACCTGCTTTTCCCAGTCTGGAATCTGAAGTCGCGATTCCCTCCACCCATGCCTTTGTCCAGAGGTGTCGACATACTTGGAACAGGGCCAGACAGACCCTCCTTCAAGTAGGTTTGCGCACCAAGGCTAAAGCCGATCGCCACCAGTCTAAGCCTCCCGTTTTATGTTGTCAGTCAAAAAGTGTGGCTTTCTTCAAAGAACATTCTTCTCCGCACAGTATAATAAACTTGCACCTAAATTAATTGGCCCATTTTCTGTCATCAAAATCATTAGTCCGGTGGCAGTCCGCCTCAAACTTCCTCCAGCGTACAGGAGAATTCATCCCGTTTTTCATGTCTCTAAATTGAAGCCTGTTTTTCATACAGCCATTAATCCGCCCACTCCGGTTCCCCCCTCCCGCCGCATCTCGTAGAGGGTTGGATGTTTTTTCGGTTAAGCGCATTCTGGACTCGAGATGGAGGGGACGAGGATTCCAGTACTTGGTGGACTGGGAGGGTTACGGTCCAGAGGAGAGGAGTTGGGTTCCTGCAAGGGACATATTGGATCATTCTCTCATCGATGATTACAATCGCCAGGTAAACTCTTCTTGGAGCGCCAAGAGGCACTTTTAGGAGAGAGGGTACTGTCAATGGTTTTTGGATCTGTGTGTTCCTCCTATATGTAATGTATCATGCCTTGTGTGTTGTCATGTGTGAGGGTGTGTGTTTGTTTACCTTTTGTGTTGTCATCAGCTGACTCATCATCCTCCAGCTGAACCTTATTTGGCTGGCTATATATTTCCTCCTGTGGTATGTTCTGGTTATCAGTCCGTTGTTTGTCCTTGTTCCTGTCTGTTGTTCCCCAGTTTCCTTCGCTGTCCGTTTGATGTCTTCATTGTGACCTGTGGCTTTTTTTTGTTTTGAACTTTCGTGCGTCCTCTGTTCATTAAATACTTGCATTTGGATCCTCCTTGTCTAAGTGTCGTGACAGTTCATCTCTCAAGTCCTCTATCGGGTCTGAGGCATTCGTTCATCACGGGCCAATCATATGCATTTAGAGCTGGAAAAAGAATTGAAACGTTCATCTCTCGAATCCTCGAGTTTGAGTCATTCTGTCATGTGATGAACGAACAACTTAAGAACCAGAAGAAAGGTGAACTAATTATCATGGCTCCAATTGACTTAGACTGTGTACATTGGTTAAGATTATATGTGACTGTCAGTGTAACGTGAACAAACCACTGACATTTGAAGACATGAAGAGGTGAGCTGAGCAAAGAAAATCTTCATAGAAAATACCTTCATAGACAAAAGAGAGGGTAAACATTAAATTATTATTTTCTCCTTCTTATAGTATTCTATTTATGACTTATTTGTTGTGTGATCAACCTTTTGGGCTAGTTGTAGATGCGTTTGGAAGCAATTCATAACATTTTAATAATATTTTGGCAAATTGAACTAAAGGATGAAATGACTCAAAAAAAAAAAAAGATGTGTTTATCTCAATGAACAAGACTCACTTCCCATCACTAACAGTTGCTGGCTCCCCTCCTTCTCCTCTGCTCTGCTGGCCACGCCCACTCCTGCCCTTTGCTCGCGGAGCTCCACGCCCACTATACTGCATCTTTTGAAAAAATTCTGAGGTGGACCGGAACCGAAAGTGGGGGGCGTCATGACCCTTTAACAAATAATGAATTCACTAGATGCTAATGCTTAATAAATGATTCATAGTGTATAAAGGGTTACAGATTTCCTTTTATCGCACCAACAACAGGCGCTACGCCATAATCACGTTCCTACAAGAGCCAACACTTAATTGGTTAATGTGGCATGAATGTCTGCTAAAGTTCAGATTTTCCATCTTGAGTAATTCGTAGGGATGTAACGGTATCAGAATTTTACGGTACGGTAATACCTTGGTATGAATGTCACGGTACGGTATTTATTGAATCATTTACAGGAAAAAACAAAACTTATGAAAATACTCCAAAAAAGTGCCAATAGTGTCATTGACATACAAATTAGCCATCTATCTGTAAGCTTTGAAACAGGAACTTCAATTTTAATAACAAAAAATCATTAAACCATGTAAAAAATAAAGTTTCAATTTAGTATTGTTGAAAACTCATCACATTCAACATTTAATCAATCACTCACTCACTTGGATAGAGATGGGTTTTAAGGAAAATTATCATATAACTATAATCTGGTAAAAGCTGGTATCTCTGGGTATTTACAATGTCCCCTGCAACAGAAAAAAACCCTCTCATTTGGGACTTAGGTTTCTGGGACAGAGAGATATGACTTGGCCCAGGTTGACAGCAGTGGGTAACGTTGTGCATTGTCTTTCCCCGACTTGAGAGGACAAGCCATGAGTGAGATAGAGGTCTCATGTCTGCATCAATCTGAACAGTGTGCTGTGTTTCTGCAGTCCCCATGACTGTCATTAGTCGTATTCCCCAACTTGCAGGAATGTGTACACATAGGGCTCAACCTGTGCAGTGCTCATGCCCTTTTTAGTCTTGGATAGAAAGTGCCCTTCCAAAATGATCAAAAGTGCCCCCGCGATGCGACAGACCCTCCGTCCCGCCCTTCAGTAGGCGCGCGACAACACCGCTCTTGAGTATGCGCGCTCAACCCCCCCTCACCGCTTTACAGTACGCGCGCGACAACACAGCTGATCAGAACGCGCGCAACAACACTGCTATTCAATTTGCGCGCGACAACACAGCTGATCAGAACGCGCGCAACAACACTGCTATTCAGTACGCGCACGACAACACAGCTGATCAGAACGCGCGCGACAACACCGCTATTCAGTACGCGCGCGACAACACCGCTATTCAGTACGCGCGCGACAACACCGCTATTCATTAAATAAAATGCCAAGACATGCTCAAGGTCGTAATTTAACAGTTTTATTGTGGATCAAAAAAGTCTGGAAAAAACAACATACGAGATACAACTGATTAAAATTCTCACAGCTTTAAAACTACAGTTGTTACATTTCATTAAATAGTATTTCTGTAAAACATGTAGAGGTTTAAGTTTTATGGAATGATTCAGTTCCAAATCTTGATGAAAAATGAAATGGAACTGTAATATGAAGGGGACGCTGACAAAGGAGTGCAGATCCAAATGCAGGTTTATTACAGATGGCAATGAGATGGTCAGTCAAGCAACATTCAACACAGGGGCAAACAGATGTATGCAGGGAATCCAGAGTCATGGTCAAATAACAGGCAAATGGTCAGTCCTGGCAGCAAACAATGTAAACAGTTAACAAACAAAGCAAGCAAAAAAGAGAAACGTGTCATAATGTTCACAGTAACCATATTACAAGACTTACAAAACTGCTCTTAAAGTCCATGTAATCAGTTCATAATGATCCTCCAACTGTGTGTGTGTGTGTGTGTGTGTGTTTCGTACACTATTTTATAATAACAAGCGGACACATGAGATTTGATTCACTCTGGCTTGTTTACTCAGGAACTGACGTCATGACAACATCACACATTAACATCATACATTCATACGTTCCGCTTCCAATGTATCATTTATGGTACACCTCCCCTTTTAAGTAGGAACCCTCTTTGAGCATTTAATTGTAAGAACAAACATTCCACTACAAGTAACATCATCTCTAAACATGATTTTGAACTCAAGCAAACAACTTTCTTTTTACTTTTTTTTTCTTTAGAACATAACCTCTATTCTCTTTACAAGCTCAAACGCTCAGGTGGGTCGTGACACAAGTTATGTGCCTGAACTTGTCACATAAGACTCTCTGGACTCATCCTTGTCTCTTACAGGATGGATATGAGTTTCAGGTTTCAGTGTTACCTGTGTCAAGGGTTGTGTCTCTGGGTTCAGTGAGTTCTTGATGTTGCATTGGGTGCATTGCCCGCACATGAGTGCGGTTTCTCCTTGAGATTGTTCTCTTGGCAGCCACACACTTTGTCCAGGTTTCAGTATTGGCAAAGGACGTACTTAGTGGCGCATATCACACCAGCATCGCTGTTTGTCTTTTGCTCGCCTCTCACACTTCCTGAACCCCTTGATATTTGGCCATTGAGGTTTTAAAATCTTTGGAAGTTGTGGTTCACTCAAAAAAAAAAAAATTGTTGAATGAACATGATTTAATCGTGGCACCCTTTATGCATCTAATCCAATCAAGTAAACCTGAACTGCTTTGAACATGTTGTATGAACACAAAGCACATTTGTAGATAAAACATGGTTTCAATATGTCAGTCTAACTTCTTTTCATCTAATTGACTCAAAATGTTTGTATTGTGTTATTCTAATAAAATGATTCTAATTTACTCAATGTAACACTAAAGCTTTACTTTAACAAAATTATGTCTTGTTAAATCAGCTAGTAAATTTCTTGTTCAATATTGTTGTTTAAATTCATTCATTCATTTTCTTGTCAGCTTAGTCCTTTTATTAATCCGGGGTCGCCACAGCGGAATGAACCACCAACTTATCCAGCAAGTTTTTTACGCAGCAGATGCCCTTCCAGCACCAACCCATCTGGGAAACATTCACACACACACACTCATAAACTACGGACAATTTAGCTTACCCAATTCACCTGTACCACATGTCTTTGGACTGTGGGGGAAACCAGAGCACCCGGAGGAAACCCACGCGAAGGCATGGAGAACATACAAACTCCACACAGAAACGCCAACTGAGCCGAGGTTCAACCCAGCAACCTTCTTGCTGTGAGGCGAACGTGCTACCCACTGTGCCACTGCCTCGCCCTGTTGTTTAAATTACATTTTTTAAATTACAATACTATGAAGCAAGATTTAAAATTAAGTATTTCAACACAAAAAGGACAGAAAACATGTTATATATATATATATATATATATATATATATATATATATATATATATATATATATATATATATATATTGTAGCGAGCCATGTAATACCACGTCGCCCTGGGCACAAATCCACACCAGCTGGATCTCCCATCAACCTCGGATCGCTCACAGCTGGACCTCATCAGCCCGGGAGAGATATAAGCCAGCCCCACGCAGGAGGAAGTGAGCTTCATTACAGATGACTCCCTGCGCTAACGCTTGTCTCTCTCTGTCTCTCCCACAGCCGAATCCAGCTCGTGACCGATCCAACACCATCCCTCTCACCAGTCTTCACCTTCTCCCCGGAGCACCTGAGCACGCACCTCTAAGAAGAGCACTCATTCACCCCTTTATCACTTGTAAATAAAAGCACCCTCCGGGGCATTGTTTGTAACTTCATCTACGGTGTTTGTGTTTTCCCTCTGCCTCGCTACAATATATATATATATATATATATATATATATATATATATATATATATATATATATATATATGTTATATACATATATATATATATATATATATATATATATATATATATTTCTTTTATTATAGCCTTTAGCAGGCACCTATCACATTTAAACAAATTTCTTCTTTAATATTCTGATACAAAATGTTATATAATATCCAAAATTGTAATATGTAATATAAAATGTATAAGAAACATTTAGCCATCAAAATAACCTTGGCTCTTAAGAAAACTGATCCAAGTTAGACCCAACTACAGACAGATCTAATAATATCAGCAATAAACGCATTTGGAAATCTGCAGACACTATAAAACAGTTCATGAGTGACATGGGTCTTGGCGATAGTTGGCGCCTCCAACATTCAGACATTAAAGCATTCTCATTTTACTCACCAGTTCATCATTCGTACTCCCGCATTGACTTTTTTCTCACTAGTAATCAGAGATGTATAAAGTACTAGAGACCCATACTTAAGTAAAAGTACAAGTGCTTTATCAAAAAGTGACTTGAGTAGAAGTAGAAGTGCTCTTTAAGCACCATACTTAAGTGGAAGTACAAAAGTATTCAACATTTTTTGTACTTAAGTATTGCAAGTAGTTTATTTCAAAATTTACTACTCAAGTACTGAAAGTAAAAGTACAAGTATTGTGTAATGTAGTTATTAAAGAAAGCAGTCAAAATACACTAATTGTTTTGTTTATTTTAAATATCTTTTTTGGGGTACTTAAGCAGAATGAAAAGAAACATGGCTTATGATACTGTTTTTCTCTGTAAATAGTTTCTATGGTAAAAGAGCTCACATCGTCAGGCCCTCTTACCAGAAAATGCCTTCACTGATGAGATAATTCAGCATGTTCACTCACATACATACTCTCTCTCTCTCTCTCTCTCTCTCTCTCTCTCTCTCTCTCACACACACACACACACACAAACACACACACACACTGCCCTGCACACACCTAAATGTACACTCTCTCCCCACTCTCACACATTCATACACTCTCACACACACAGTTCTCTCTCTATCTCTCTCTCACACACACATTTTTGTGAATTGTGGGGACATTACATAGGTTGCAATTGTTTTTACACTCTCTCTTACACACACACACACACACACACACACACACACACACACAGACGCACACACAGGTACAATCACACTGTTGTTTTCTCTTACACATTATTCACTCACACTTTGGGAGTTTTGAAGTTTGATTGGTTAATACCACAATGAACAGGAGTTCTGTCTTCTGGAAGCACTCGTGAAACTAAACTAAACAAGCAAACTAAATCCTGCTTCACTAATTCACTTGATTTTGATTTTATTGTAAAAAAAAAAAAAAACAGGAAAACGTGTATATTACTGTGTTAAATGAAAATCTGAAATATTTTATGGCTTATGGCTATGATTTAGTAATAATTGTTATTTATTTTTATCATGTTTTTAATGAAATTGGTCTTACAGTTCATATTTTCTGTAGTATATTTATTAATTCTGGTACTTTTACCATAAACCAACATCTCAACCATTTGGTAGAGGCTGATATTTTAGAAATAATGTGATGTGTTGAATAAAAATACACTGATTGTGTTAACTAGCGACATTAGGAGTTAAGAAATGCAATCAAAGAAATTCTATTGCTTTTGTCTTGGTGTGACAGTTAAAGGGTTTTTTGTAATAAAAATTTTGTCCTTTTTGTCCTTTAATACAGCAGTCAGATATACGAACTGTGCCCTTAATTTGACCTGCTCAAAGAAAACACTCTTTCTGGATGTATCAAACAAAACTCATGCACAGAAGACAGCACGAGCATTTACAGCTAATAAACTCATGTCAATATTATCCCGCCTGCTTATTAAGCGCTGACAGGCGGGTCTATGATTGGGTATTGTCCAGAAAGGGCTTTAGAAATATAAGCGCTGTTCACCCATGGCGGGAAGAATACGCGATTATCACAGGTAATAGACACAGTGGAGAAAACTTAATTGCACATGAGGCACGCTCATGTCTGGATTCTCAGCTTCAACAGCTGAGAAGAAAGGAAAAGTTACCTTACAAACTGGCCAGCGGGTCAAATGTCCAAAGTGAGAGAGCGAGAGATAGGCAGAGGTGAAGTTTTACAACATTTCTCCCTAACAGTAAACTAGCGACTGGAGTGCTGTGCCGCCTTCTCTCACCCTCGCGCCTCCGTCCTTCGCCATAGTATTGCGACATCGCGCATAGGAGATAAATGACGTCATCACGTAATCACCGGTTATGACCTATTATTACTGAAGTGATATCAATCATTTTGACACCCATAGTAACGAGTAACGATGCAGCACATAAAAAATCTATCGGAGTAAAAGTATTAAGCTCATGGAAAATATGTACTTAAGTAAAAGTGGAAGTAGGAGAAAAAAATAATACTCCAGTAAAGTACAGATACTGCCTTTTAGTACTTAAGTACAGTAGTGAAGTAGTTCTACTTCGTTACTATACATCTCTGCTAGTAATTCTATTTTATCTAATATTTCTGAATCAAAGATCCACCCAATAATCATTAGTGATCACGCTCCTGTAACATTAAAACTGAATATAACCACCAGACATAACCCCATTTCCAGATGGCGATTCAACACCTCTCTTCTTCAAGACCAGGATTTCAACAGTTATTTTAAAAGAGAGTGGGCATGCTTTCTAGAGATAAATGACTCCCCTGAAACATCGCCATCTCTTCTGTGGGAAACAGGAAAGGCAGTATTAAGAGGAAAAATAATTTCATACTCTGTTTTACAAAAAAAAGAAAGAGAAAGAACATCAAGCTGAACTGGAACAGAAAATTAAAGATCTAGAAGACATTAACATAAATAATCCAACAGAAGAAACACAAGATTTGCTAAGAAAATATAAATCACAATTAAATAAATTAATTCATGCACACACTCAATTCCTTATTCACAGATTACGACAAGAAAACTTCCATTATAGTAACAAATCTGGTAGATATCTGGCTAATCAAATCAAACACAATAAAGAAAAAACAACTGTCACCGACTCAGTCCCAGTCATTCCCCTCGCTGACCAGCAGAGGTCACCATCTCCGGACTTCTAACCATTACGTCATCCATTTCACCCTGATCCCAGCACACCTGTTCTCCATTCCACTAATGACCCACGTACCATATATAAGCAGCTTACACACACACTTCAGTGCGAAGTCTTGTTTAGCCCCGGCCAGCATTTCTGAGCGTTCTATCCTGCCTGATCTCCCGTTTACCACTTCAGCCCGTTTCTCGACTCTGCTCTGTCTTCTGCCTGCCCTTGACCAAAGCCTGCTTACACGGACTCTGATTCTCGCTGCCTGCCCCTGACCAAAGCCTGTAACACGGACTCTGAATCACGCTGCCTGCCCTTGACACAAGCCTGGTAATCACTCTGCCTCTGTTATCTGCTAATCATCGTCGAGTTGTATGTTGTATGTTCGCACAGCCGTGCGAGGTGTTGATGTTTAAGTGTGACTTAATAAATACTGCAAAATGGATCCCTCCGTGTCAGTCTCCCCGTTACAGAAGACTTCGCCCAACACGGATCCCGCAGCCATCCAGGTTTTGTCTCACGAAGTCACAACACAAGCTCAGGTATTGTCAACACACCAACAACAACTAACACATCTAACTCAGTTAACAGACGAACTGGTGAAATCCCTCCAAAACCTGCAAGCTGCTGCCACTGCGCAACCCACCGCCAACTACTCTCCAAGTCCACTTGTTGTTGCACAACCCCCGATGACTTCCGGAGTTCGATTGGCTTTTCCTGACAAGTTCTCAGGTAACCCAGCAAAATGTAAAGGCTTCCTACTGCAATGTAAACTGTTCATCGCCCAACAGCCCCATCTGTTTAAGGACGAGAATGGGAAAATTGCTTTTGTGTGCTCTCTGCTCACTGGGAAAGCGCTAGACTGGGCTACTGCAGTTTGGCCAGACAGTACCCCGATATTTCCCTCGTTTAATGACTTTCTCAAACGTTTCTGCACTGTGTTCGATCATCCGGAGGGTGGTCGTAACGCTGGCGAGGAGCTATTGTGCATCCAACAGGGAGATCGCTCCGCAGCTGAGTTCGCCCTGCAGTTCCGCACCTTGGCAGCGCAAACTGGCTGGGCTGATGATCCGCTTGCCACGCTCTACAGAAAGGCTCTAAGACCAGAATTGCAGCGAGAGATGGCATGTCGTGACGAGGGAAAAACACTGGATCAACTAATCGAGCTTTCCATAAGGTTAGACACTCTCCTCCGCACTCGCAATCCGCTATGCTCAATTGCTTCCAGTCCTGTATCCCCTGAAACCTCCGCTGAACCCATGCAACTGGGTAGAACCCGCCTGAACCCAGAGGAGCGAGAACGACGGAGAAGAAATCACCTGTGCATTTATTGCGGACTTCCAGGTCATACGAAGGTTTTATGTCCCAACAAGCCTCTCCCTAAAACCCTCTCGGTGAGTGCAACCACTATGTTCACTACCACTAATAATGTTGTGAATTTGCCTGTCACTCTGAGAAGCAATGGAGATGAGATTGAGACCATGGCCATGATCGATTCAGGAGCCGCTGGCAACTTTATTGATTACACGTTTGCCACCACTCACTCTATTCCTTTAACCTCCTGTGATTCCTCCATAGCCATCACTGCTGTAGACGGGCGCCCTTTGGGAGAAGGACGTATAAAATTCCAGACTCAGCCAATCTCTCTTCAAACAGGCTCTCTCCATGAAGAGATTTCCCTCCTTGCCATCAACTCCCCCAAACACTCTGTAATTCTTGGGCTACCATGGCTACAACAGCATGACCCTCAAGTCTCTTGGAGAACTGGTGAGATCACAAAATGGAGCAATCAATGCTTTACCCAATGTTTGCATTCTGTTTCCCCTGTCCAGATCAACACAATTAACAAGACCGAAGACTCTGAACTCTGTCATGTTCCTGATGCTTATCATGATTTAATTGAGGCATTTAATAAACAGAAGGCTACCAAGCTCCCTCCACATCGTGAAAATGACTGTGCCATCGAGCTGCTACCCGGCACCACGCCCCCTCGTGGTCGCATTTTCCCCCTCTCTCAACCTGAAACTGAAGCTATGAAGAGTTACATCTCTGAGGAGCTAGAAAAGGGCTTTATTCGACCATCTACTTCACCCGCTTCAGCAGGCTTTTTCTTCGTCAAGAAGAAAGATGGCAGCTTGCGCCCATGCATTGATTACCGAGGCTTAAATGAGATCACAGTTAAATACCGCTACCCATTGCCATTGGTTCCAGCCGCCCTTGAGCAACTCCGATCCGCCCAGTATTTCACTAAGTTGGACCTCCGTAGTGCATATAACCTCATCCGCATACGACAGGGAGACGAGTGGAAAACCTGGTTCTCTACAATCGACGGCCACTATGAGTACCTCGTTATGCCCTTCGGCCTAGCAAACAGTCCTTCCGTGTTCCAGGCATTTGTAAATGAGGTATTTAGAGACATGCTCAACAAGTGGGTCATAGTGTATATTGACGACATCCTGGTCTACTCCAATTCGCTATCTGAGCATATTCAGCACGTCCGGGCAGTGCTCAAACGCCTCATTCAAAACCAGCTGTATGCAAAGAGCTCCAAGTGCGAATTCCATCAGACCTGCATCTCATTCCTTGGTTACATCATTAGTCCAGAAGGCGTGGCCATGGACCAGCAAAAGGTCGACTCTGTGACACAATGGCCACAACCCGAAACCATCAGACAACTACAACGATTTCTGGGCTTTGCTAACTTCTACAGGCGATTCATAAGAAACTTCAGTTCAGTCGCTGCTCCACTGACCGCCATGGTAAAAGCCAACAACGCTCGCCTTAAATGGAACCCAGACGCTGTCCTAGCATTTACTCAGCTCAAAACTCGCTTCTCCAGTGCACCCATTCTGCGTCATCCTGATCCCGAGCAACCCTTTGTAGTTGAAATTGACGCATCCAACACTGGAATTGGAGCCATCCTGTCTCAAAGATCCCTAGTCACTAAGAAGCTCCATCCCTGTGCCTTCTATTCTCGCAAGCTCAACTCCGCTGAACGGAACTACGATGTGGGAAACCGAGAACTCCTCGCCATGAAAGCCGCGCTAGAAGAATGGAGACACTGGCTTGAAGGCGCAAAACATCCTTTCACCGTCATCACCGATCACAAAAACCTGGAATATATCCGCTCCTGTAAACGTCTGAACCCTAGACAGGCAAGATGGGCGCTGTTTTTCACCCGATTCGACTTCCAAGTCACCTATATCCCTGGCTCAAAAAACATCAAAGCAGATGCTCTGTCCAGCCTCTCAGACGATGAAACCTCTGAATACCATGATGAACCCATAATCAAAGATCCTCTAATTGTCGCTCCTATTCAGTGGGATATAGAACAGGAGATCGTTCAAGCTGCCGAAACCAATCCATCTCCACAGCCCTGTCCAGAGAATAAAATCTTCGTTCCCCCGTCACTTCGAGAAAGGCTCATCTCAGAGGTACATGACCACCCCAGTTCCGGTCACCCAGGCAGCACAACTGATTCAATCCCGCTATTGGTGGTCATCCATACACAAAGATGTCATTAACTTCATCAATAAATGCTCACCCTGTCAGATGTCTAAACACTCCCGTCACCGTCCAGCTGGATTACTCCAACCCCTGGAGTTGCCACATCGTCCCTGGTCACACATCGCAATAGATTTCATTACAGATTTACCCATATCTTAGGGCAAAACCACCATCCTCACAGTAGTGGATCGATTTTCAAAATCCTGCCGCCTTATTCCCATCTCCAAACTGCCTACAGCCATGGAAACGGCCGAGTTACTCTGCGAGTGTGTGTTCCGGTACTATGGTCTCCCCGAAGACATCGTGTCGGATAGAGGTCCCCAGTTTACATCCCGACTCTGGTCAGCATTCTTTAAAAACCTCCAAATCAATGTTAGCCTAACATCCGGCTATCATCCCCAATCCAACGGGCAGACAGAGCGCTTGAACCAGGAGATCGGCAGATTCCTCCGCACGTACTGTCATTCGAACCAGAATGAATGGGCTAAATTTCTGATGTGGGCAGAATATGCTCAGAACTCCCTCAGAAAGGTATCTACTGGATTAACCCCATTTCAATGCGTGCTGGGCTTCCAACCTCCTCTCTTTCCCTGGTCTGGCGAGACCTCTGAACTCCCTGCGGTGGATACCTGGTTTAAAAGCTGCGAAGAGGTCTGGAACGCAGCTCACACTCACCTCTCTCACGCCGTACGGCGTTTCAAGGAACAAGCCGATCGACACCGACGTTCTGGTCCCATGTATTCCCCAGGACAATGGGTATGGCTTTCCACCCGTGACATACGCCTCAAGCTGCCCTGCAAGAAGCTCAGCCCCAGGTACGTGGGTCCTTTCCAGATTGAAAGACAAATATCTCCTGTTTCGTTCAGACTGACACTCCCTAATCATTTTCGTATTTCCCCCACTTTCCATGTCTCTCTGCTCAAGCCTGCTGCTGGTCCAGCCGAGGCGGATAGGGAGGTGGTAGCCGGTGAACAGGGTCCCCCGCCTCTCATGATTGATGGTGACGCCGGGGTGGACAACTCCAATATCTCGTTGATTGGGAGGGGTACGGCCCGGAGGAGAGATCTTGGATTAATCGCAAGGACATCCTCGACACCACACTACTGGAAGAGTTCCACTCACAACATCCGGAGATGCCGGCCCCTCGCCCCCGTGGAAGACCCCGGCGTCGAGAATTGCCTCACTTCAGGAGCCGCTCGTTGTCACCGACTCGGTCCCAGTCATTCCCCTCGCTGACCAGCAGAGGTCACCATCTCCGGACTTCTAACCATTACGTCATCCATTTCACCCTGATCCCAGCACACCTGTTCTCCATTCCACTAATGACCCACGTACCATATATAAGCAGCTTACACACACACTTCAGTGCGAAGTCTTGTTTAGCCCCGGCCAGCATTTCTGAGCGTTCTATCCTGCCTGATCTCCCGTTTACCACTTCAGCCCGTTTCTCGACTCTGCTCTGTCTTCTGCCTGCCCTTGACCAAAGCCTGCTTACACGGACTCTGATTCTCGCTGCCTGCCCCTGACCAAAGCCTGTAACACGGACTCTGAATCACGCTGCCTGCCCTTGACACAAGCCTGGTAATCACTCTGCCTCTGTTATCTGCTAATCATCGTCGAGTTGTATGTTGTATTGATGGCTGCTCCTATAAGCATATTTGAACCAACAGACCTGTGACAATTCTACAATGAGCTACAATGAACAATCCTGCATAAAGTCAAATTGTTAACAGTCAAATTAAGCAAATTTATTATACTGACCAAGTGGCCTGAAAAATGTGAGTAATGTTACATGTATGTTAAGTAATTATACTGTTTAATGTTACTTCTGCAGCGTAGTTCACTACAGTTACACAGATATGAATTATGTTAAACTCCTGCCCTAAGAGCAGCGTGTAGTTCACTAGTTACAGATATGAATTATACTAAACTCCTGCCCTAAGAGCAGCGTGTAGTTCACTAGTTACAGAGATATGAATTATATTAAACTCCTGCCCTAAGAGCAGCACGTAGTTCACTAGTTAGAGATATGAATTATGTTAAACTCCTGCCCTAAGAGCAGCACGTAGTTCACTAGTTAGAGATATGAATTATGTTAAACTCCTGCCCTAAGAGCAGCGTGTAGTTCACTAGTTACAGATATGAATTATACTAAACTCCTGCCCTAAGAGCAGCACATAGTTCACTGGTTAGAGATATGAATTATGTTAAACTCCTGCCCTAAGAGCAGCGCGTAGTTCACTGGTTAGAGATATGAATTATGTTAAACTCCTGCCCTAAGAGCAGCACGTAGTTCACTAGTTACAGATATGAATTATACTAAACTCCTGCCCTAAGAGCAGCGTGTACTTCACTAGTTACAGAGATATAAATTATACTAAACTCCTGCCCTAAGAGCAGCACGTAGTTCACTAGTTACAGATATGAATTATACTAAACTCCTGCCCTAAGAGCAGCGTGTAGTTCACTAGTTACAGAGATATGAATTATACTAAACTCCTGCCCTAAGAGCAGCGTGTAGTTCACTAGTTACAGATATGAATTATACTAAACTCCTGCCCTAAGAGCAGCGTGTAGTTCACTAGTTAGAGATATGAATTATACTAAACTTCTGCCCTAAGAGCAGCGTGTAGTTCACTAGTTAAAGATATGAATTATGTTAAACTCCTGCCCTAAGAGCAGCGTGTAGTTCACTAGTTAAAGATATGAATTATGTTAAACTCCTGCCCTAAGAGCAGCGTGTAGTTCACTAGTTAGAGATATGAATTATACTAAACTTCTGCCCTAAGCGCAGCGTGTAGTTCACTAGTTAAAGATATGAATTATGTTAAACTCCTGCCCTAAGAGCAGCGCGTAGTTCACTAGTTAGAGATCTGAATTATATTAAACTCCTGCCCTAAGAGCAGCGCGTAGTTCACTGGTTAGAGATATGAATTATGTTAAACTCCTGCCCTAAGAGCAGCACGTAGTTCACTAGTTACAGATATGAATTATACTAAACTCCTGCCCTAAGAGCAGCGTGTAGTTCACTAGTTACAGAGATATGAATTATACTAAACTCCTGCCCTAAGAGCAGTGTGTAGTTCACTAGTTACAGATATGAATTATGTTAAACTCCTGCCCTAAGAGCAGCGTGTAGTTCACTAGTTACAGAGATATGAATTATACTAAACTCCTGCCCTAAGAGCAGCGTGTAGTTCACTAGTTACAGATATGAATTATACTAAACTCCTGCCCTAAGAGCAGCGTGTAGTTCACTAGTTACAGAGATATGAATTATACTAAACTTCTGCCCTAAGAGCAGCGTGTAGTTCACTAGTTAGAGATATGAATTATGTTAAACTCCTGCCCTAAGAGCAGCGTGTAGTTCACTAGTTAAAGATATGAATTATGTTAAACTCCTGCCCTAAGAGCAGCGTGTAGTTCACTAGTTAGAGATATGAATTATACTAAACTTCTGCCCTAAGAGCAGCGTGTAGTTCACTAGTTAAAGATATGAATTATGTTAAACTCCTGCCCTAAGAGCAGCGCGTAGTTCACTAGTTAGAGATATGAATTATATTAAACTCCTGCCCTAAGAGCAGCGTGTAGTTCACTAGTTACAGAGATGTGAATTATACTAAACTTCTGCCCTAAGAGCAGCGTGTAGTTCACTAGTTACAGATATGAATTATGTTAAACTCCTGCCCTAAGAGCAGCGTGTAGTTCACTAGTTACAGATATATTATGTTAAACTTCTGCCCTAAGAGCAGCGTGTAGTTCACTACAGTTACACAGATATGAATTATATTAAACTCCTGCCCTGAGAGCAGCACGTAGTTCACTAGTTACAGATATGAATAATGTTAAACTCCTGCCCTAAGAGCAGCGCGTAGTTCACTACAGTTACACAGATATGAATTATGTTATACTCCTGTCTCTTTTAACCAATTTTCGCGGGTATTTAAAAAAAGATCTGATGTCACATCTTTGTTTCATAGACAGAGGCATTGGAAAGATTAATTAGTTCTCTCAAGGTCGTTAACGTTACCCTTTAGGCGATCTTGCTTTAGTGCGGTTGACTGTTCAGCAGTCGAGTCATGTAACGTTATGGAGAACATTTATCATAGACGTTATTAACAGTTTCTATGTAAACATACTTGCGACGGCCCGCGACCCACAAACTCACTACTGCCACCTGCTGTGGCACCCTGTGAGCTTCGAGCGGTGATAGTGCTCACTACAGAGTGGTGCGTGTCAGAATGGTTCCCGTGCCGCCGTGAGTAATTATGTAATGGACCCGGAATGGGTTCACTACCAGGTGTGGGATGCCCAACACCAGCAAAAATAAAAATAAAAATAAAGAGTTCTCAAAAATGATGGCCTTATCCCAGAAGTGTAAAATAGATGGTTTATTTACAAGGATAACGCAAAACAGTCCAGTGCAGATAAATGTACAGTGACCTATTTCCCAAAAAGGTATGTACAAAAAAAAAAACAAAGTAACAACTCAATAAAACAAAAAAAAAACAAAATACGATATATACAACACAAAACAATATATCTACAATATATATGAGAGAAATCTATGTCACACAGACAATAGATTGATAAAGGGGATTGCTTACGGTTCTGCCACAACACGCTCGCTAGCCAGGTAAACTGACCCCGTTTCTGAGTCTGCCGTCTCCTTTTAAAGGCTAGACTCCGCCCCTTTTTTGGAGCATGCCATAAACAGGTAAATTCAGGTATACATCTACATCACAACATTAAACATTTAAATGTGGCATCTCTAAATATAAAAGCACACAGCTACTAATAATATCTGACATACATACATACATAAAACAACCAACAATCAGAGGTTTAAAGACATATAAATCGCTCCTCTACAACGCTGGCTGTACCCTACAAACACAAACAATTGGTACGGTTGGCGCTTCTGTGATTGGTGCTGCCATGGCGCGGCCGGTGACGTCATAAGCCGGCGCCATTCGCTCGCTCGGTTTGGCCGGCACAACACTGAAGACCAATTTTCCCGGACAAATGACGAAACAAAAACACAAAGGTGTGTGTAAATGTATGCTTAATGTTAACCTGCGGGAAAATGGAGATATGGAATGGATGACTGGATGCGTGCGAGATGACAGGGCCCTTTGTCACTAGCAGCATACTGAGAGGAAAAGGAGAGGTGAGTAGACATATGTATGTGCGTATGTATGTGCGTGTCTGTGAGCGTCTGTGGGTGTGTGTGAACCAGTGGGGTAGCCAGAGATAAAGGGAAGAAGCCCGGCTACTTCACAGTATCCTCCCCCTCTCCATGCCGCGCACTGTCTGGGAACCTTGACAGGTAGTCGGCTACAAGATTACTCCTCCCAGGGCAATGACTGATCTTAAATTGAAAGGGCTGCAGAGATAGGTACCACCAAGTTACTCAAGCATTGTGGTCTTTCATTGAGTTGATCCACGTAAGTGCCCGATGGTCTGTCTGTAATTCAAACTCCCGCCCCAGGAGGTAGTATTTCAGGGATTCTAGGGACCACTTTATCGCCAGACACTCCTTCTCCACTGTAGAGTATCACGTTTCCCTGGGCAACAGCTTCCTACTCAGGAATACCACAGGTCGCTCTCGTCCAGCTGGTCCTTGGGCCAGTACTGCACCTATCCCTCTCTCTGATGCGTCTACTTGTACAAGGAATCTTTGAGAGAAATCCGGACTCTTCAGCACAGGTTGTGCACACAGTCTCTCTCTCAATACTGTCCAGGCCTGCTCACAGGCTTCAGTCCAAATGACTGGGTTCTTTGTACCTTTCTGGAGTAAATCAGTCAAAGGTGCTGCAATTGCTGCGAAATCAGGGATGAAGCGACGATACCAGCCCAGTAGTCCTAGAAAGGATCGAACCTCTTTCTTGGTCCTAGGTCGTTGGCTTTTCTTGATCGCTTCGACTTTATCTACCTGCGGCCTGAGTCCACCATTGCCCAGTATATAGCCCAGATAATTAGTCTCACCTTGTCCCCATTCACATTTCACCACATTTAAGGACAGGCCCGCTGCTTGTATCTTCTCCAGGGTCTGTCTTAAGTGCATTAAATGATCCTCCCACGTGTGACTGTAGATCACTACGTCGTCTAGGTAAGCAGCTGCGTATTCCTCACAACCCTGGAGAACTTGGTCCATCAGGCGTTGGAAGGTAGCAGATGCCCCATGTAATCCAAAGGGAAGTACCGTGAACTGGTATAGCCCAACAGGTTTTCTGAAGGCAGTCAGGGCTTTAGATGAGTGATGGAGGGGCACCTGCCAATAACCTTTACACAAATCCAGTGTGGTTATGAAGCGGGCCTGCCCTATTCTCTCCAGTAAGTCATCTATTCTAGGCATCGGGTAAGCATCAAACTTCGACTGTGAATTTAATTTCCTGAACTCCACACAGATCCTCAGTGATTCATCTTTCTTCGGCACGATCACAATAGGACTGCTCCACTCCGATGATGATGGTTCTATTTCCCAAGTTGTTTCATCGTCTCGATTTCTTCCTTCAGTGGCTTTAGCAGTTTCTCTGGTATACGGTATGGTCTTTGCCTTGATGGTGTAGGGTCTGTTAAGTGGATGGTATGTTGAGTTACCTCTGTCCTGCCTGGTCTCTCCTGGAACAGCAAAGGGTACTTGCTTAGTAGCTCTTGTAACTCCTTTTTCTTGTTTTCCTCCAGATGATTCAGCTTCAGTTCTGCAGCTTCTCTCGGAGTAACCATTTCTTCAGCAGGTTCTTCATCCTCCTCCTTGACTTCTCTCACCATCAAGGTCTTCTCTGGTTCCTTTCTCTCTTTCCACTCCTTTAGCAAGTTCACGTGGTAAATTTGTCGAGTCTTCCTTCTCTCAGGTTGGAGTATTTCATATGTCACTGGACCCATCTTCCTGGTGATTTCGTATGACCCCTGCAATTTTGCTAAAAGTTTGTTCGTTGATGTAGGTAGTAATAACAGTACCTTCTGTCCAGGTTGGAACTGCCGTAGTCTGCTCTTCATATCATACCATCTCTTCTGTTTTGTCTGTGCCTCTTTTAGGTTCTCCATCGCCTGCTCCCTGTAGGTATCCAGCTTGTCTCTCATCTCCAAGATGAACTTCACAATGCTGCTGTCCTCTGCCATTGTTGGAGATTTCGTCCACGCCTTTTTAAGGATGTCCAAAGGTCCTTGGACTGGCCAGCCATACAGCAGCTCAAATGGTGCGAATCCGGTGGATGCCTGTGGCACTTCTCTGTAAGCAAACAGTAAGAATGGTAACCACTTGTTCCAGTCTTTACCTGTGTCTGAAACGAACTTCCTCAGCATACTCTTTAAGGTCCCATTGAAACGTTCCACCAATCCATCAGTCTGAGGGTGGTAAGGTGTTGTTTTCAGAGCTTTGATGCCTAGCTGCTGGTGAAACTGTGTCATTACCCGTGACATAAAGTTTGTTCCCTGGTCTGTGATGATCTCATCCGGGATTCCAACCCTAGAAAACAGTTCAGTTAGAGCTTGAACAACTTTTGATATGGTCACTGTGCGGAGTGGGAAAGCTTCGGGGTAACGAGTGGCGGAGTCGCAAACGACTAGGATGTAGCGATGTCCAGCACTACTTCTTTCAAGTGGCCCTACTATATCCATAGCTATGCGGCGGAAGGGGGTTGAAACAATGGGAAGTGGCTGTAATGGTGCTTTGTCTCTGTGGCGCACTGCACTGGTAGTCTGACATGTGCTGCATGTGTTGCAATATGTCTGGACGTCAGTGTACATGGTTGGCCAAAAGAAACGTGTACTGATGCGTGCATATGTTTTCTGAAATGCTAGATGTCCTGCCCATGGTAGTGTGTGTGCTAGGTGCAACACAATAGAACGGACAGACATGGGTACAACCAAACGTTTAACCTCTTTGACCTGCACATACAAAACATCATCAATGATAACAAAATGTTCATCATTCACAGTCGCATTGTTTGGGTTCTCAGCTCTTTTAAACAGTTTTTTCAAAGACTCATCATTTTTTTGCAGCTCAGAAATGTTTTCTGGTATTTGCCAATTCTTAGCTTCTAAGCTGTCTAATTGTGCTTTCTTAACTGGCGCACCCAGTTTTTTTAACAGTCTTTTCTGTTTTCTAGTTTTCCTCTCACCCTTGGTTGCACCTTGCAGTAGACTATCATCCAAGTCTGGCAACGGTAGCAAACCAGTCTTAGCTTGAGCACGTGTCACAACAGTCAACACATTTTCAGTTTCATTTAGCCCTGCACAGTTCATTTTGATAGTCTTGCTACACAGTTCATTCAAAATTGGTAGATCTCGACCCAAAATCATGTCAACTGACAAATTAGTGACAACAGCCACATTCAAAAGATACATTTCATCTTGAATATGAACAAGCACTTCAGCCTTTGGATAGCTTTTAACATCCCCATGAATGCAGCATACATCTGTGGTATTTGTGTAGTCAATATTGTTTACCTGGCATGATTTAATCAGGGAAATTGAACTTCCTGTGTCTAGCAATGCTTTAAGTTCACGACCGTTCACCACCACATTCACCATATCAACACTTTAAAACATTAAATAGTCACTGTTAGCATCACCCTCACGTGGTACGTAGCACATACCCGTTAGCTTAGGCTTTCTTGCTGGGCAAACTGAGGCTTTGTGTCCATATTGACGACATGCATAACAGATCAATTTAGGTGTCAGTTCAGTCTCAAGTTCCTGTGTATGTCGGTTATCAGTATTGTGACGAATGTGTCGTGTACTACCTCTTTCGTGCGTGCGCAGACCGGAGCGATGAGCATTAGCGTACTGCTGGGCTAACTGTGCTGCTGCCAGTCCTGTGCTTGGCTCATGTTGTTTTACCCAGATCCTGGCTTCCGGTTTCATGACCCGTAGTAGTTGCTCCAGAATAATCTGCTCACCGATTTCCTCCACCGAATGAATGTCTGGTCGAATCCAGCGCTGATATAGATGTTTCAGGCGATAATACGTTTCTGTCGAAGACTCTCCTTCCGGCGTTGATGCTGCTCTGAAGCGCTGCCGATAGCTTTCCGCCGACACATTAAATTTCTGCAACAGAGAGTCTTTTAATTGTAAGTAATTATCAGCACTGACCTCATCCATTGCCAGATAAGCCTCCAGCGCTCGACCGGTTAATAGGGGTACCAGCCGACAGCTCCATTGCTCCTTGGGCCACTGCCATGTCTGCGCCAGACGTTCAAATCGCCGTAGATAGTTCTCCATGTCGTCACCCATCTGAAACGGTGGCAACGGCGTTTCTGGACGGTGTGCAAACTGGGCCCGGTGATGTGATGGAAGTGCGGGTGGTGGTGGCAGCGAAGACTCCCCTGTGTTTTCTCTCTCAGGCTCTGGTGAAGGATTGCCTGTTGGTCGTTCCGGTGCCGCCTGCACCGCCTGCTGGACCGTCACTCGCAAACCCTGCAGTTCCCGAAGAAACATCTCTTCTCTTGTCTTTTGTGCTTTGAGGAAATCCCTCATCAGGCTCTCCATGCCTCCACTGGACTCAGTCGAAGGATCAAGGCTGCTGTAAGGCTCTGTAGCTTCCTCATCATCCTCCGATGACAGCCTACGCCAAGCTGCGTCCTTCACAGCGGATCGTAGCCCCGCCTTTCGACCTCTCGTTGTCCTCTTCCGGGTGGCCATCCCACTTCTGACACCAACTGCGACGGCCCGCGACCCACAAACTCACTACTGCCACCTGCTGTGGCACCCTGTGAGCTTCGAGCGGTGATAGTGCTCACTACAGAGTGGTGCGTGTCAGAATGGTTCCCGTGCCGCCGTGAGTAATTATGTAATGGACCCGGAATGGGTTCACTACCAGGTGTGGGATGCCCAACACCAGCAAAAATAAAAATAAAGAGTTCTCAAAAATGATGGCCTTATCCCAGAAGTGTAAAATAGATGGTTTATTTACAAGGATAACGCAAAACAGTCCAGTGCAGTCCATTCGCTCGCTCGGTTTGGCCGGCACAACACTGAAGACCAACTTTCCCGGACAAATGACGAAACAAAAACACAAAGGTGTGTGTAAATGTATGCTTAATGTTAACCTGCGGGAAAATGGAGATATGGAATGGATGACTGGATGCGTGCGAGATGACAGGGCCCTTTGTCACTAGCAGCATACTGAGAGGAAAAGGAGAGGTGAGTAGACATATGTATGTGCGTATGTATGTGCGTGTCTGTGAGCGTCTGTGGGTGTGTGTGAACCAGTGCGGTAGCCAGAGATAAAGGGAAGAAGCCCGGCTACTTCACAATACTGAATGCGTTTATCTCTTGATTATAATCAATTTAAACATAAAATCACTTACCGTTCAATGAAAAAACCCCCACGAAGTCTGTGTAACGTATACTTATGGATGTTTCCCTCCACATTTCCAAGCACGTAAGCCCCGCCTCTGCTTCAAATTCATTGGTTTAATCTGTGAACCAATCATTTTTCTTTCTGCCCTCAGAACATTTTTGGGTAAGCAAAACTCCAATCTGGAGCTAAACTGAACTGAATTTAAACACTAACAACTGAACTACCCTGATCTAGTTACTATGACCATTTATGTGAAGCTGCTTGTCAATCTACATTGTAAAAGAGCTATACAAATAAAGCTGAATTGAATTGAATAATGATATAAATTGTGGTTGTGTATATGAAATTACAAATGTTGCAGGGAATTAAATTACTGTTTATTTCTTTGCATTTTACTTTGTGAACTATAAAATCATGGGTCTTCGCATGGTTTGTATCTCATTTTGTGAACCTACTGACAGTTGCTAGTGATGGGTCGTTCATGAACGATTCGTTCATTTTGAACGAATCTTCAATATGACTCGGGAACTACAAGTCCTCTTAGGGAGTGATTCGTTCATCCAGAATGCGCACATTTGTGCAGGTGGTATCGTTCATTTCAAGTCTTTTGAGTCGTTCAATGTGGTAAGGCAGAAGCCAATCATATGCGTTTAGAGCCGGAAAAAGAATTGAGCTGTTCATCTCTCGAGTCCTCTATTGGGTTTGAGTCATTCGTTCCTCACGGGCTAATCATATGCGTTTAGAGCCGGGAAAAAAAATTATCTGTTCATGTCACGGTTTATGGAACTGTGTGTTCCTCCTGTATATTATGTATCATGCCTTATGTGTTGTCATGTGTGAGGGTGTGTGTTTGTTTACCTTTTGTGTTGACAGCGTGCTAGGATCAGCTTATGTCATCAGCTGACTCATCATCCTCCAGCTGAACCTTATTTGGCCGGCTATATTTTTCTCCTGTGGTATGTTGTGGTTATCAGTCCGTTGTTTGTCCTTGTTCCAGTCTGTTCCCTAGTTTCCTTCGCTGTCCATTTGATGTCTTCATCGTGACCTGTGGCTCTCTTTAGTTTTGAACTTTCGTGTGTCCTCTGTTTATTAAATACTTGCATTTGGATCTTCCTTGTCTTAGTGTCGTGACAGAACGGACTGATCAATCATGGATCCAGCGAGTATCTCCGGCCTGGCTGAAATTGTTTCACATGCTACCACACGCATGAACAGACATGATGATCAGATGGTCACCATCAGCCGCGCTGTCCAGGCGATTGTCACTCAGATCTCTGATCTGACAACACGGTTGCAATGTCTTCATGCTGTCAGTCTTCAGCAGCCTGTTGCAACGAACATTAGTACACCTGTTATGCCGGTTCCTGAGCGAACAGCTGGATTTTCCAAACCTCGCCTTCCACCTCCAGCGTTCTACTCCAGGGAAGTCGAGTTGTGTCTTGTCTAGTTGTGTCTGTGTATTGTACATTGACTCCATTGATTTCCGCACCCTGGCGGCCGAGATTTGTCTGCCTGTTCATCTGTGTCTCGTTCTGTTTTTCAAGAAGAACACATGGATCTGCCAAACATGCCCAGTGAGTACCTCGACCAGAAGAGAGTGTTCAGTAAGTCTCGAGCTGATTCTCTGCCTCCACATCGTCCCTATGACTGTGCTGTAGAGTTATTGCCAGGTACGGCCCTGCCTAAAGGCAAACTTTATTCTGGCAAACTTTGAACTGTCAAACTTTATTAAAGGTAAACTTTATTATACTGTTCCAGAGAGGGAGGCCATGGAGAAATATATTTCTGATTCTCCAGCAGCTAAGATCATCCGCCCTTCTTCATCACCAGCAGGGTTTTTTTTTCATGAAAAAGAAAGATGGCTCCCTCCGTCCTTGTATAGACTACCGAGGGCTGAACGCTATCACGGTGAAGAATACTTATCCTTTGCCGCTGATGTCCTCTGCCTTTAAACGTCTGCAGGGAGCGTCCTTTTTCACGAAAATTAGACCTCCACAATGCTTGCCATTTGGTCCGCATTCGAGAAGGCGATGAATGGAAGACTGCTTTTAATACCTCCTCGGGGCACTTCGAATATTTTGTTCTTCCTTTCAGTCTGTCCAACGTCCCTGCATTCTTCCAAGCACTCGTGAATGACGTGTTGAGAGATGTGCTAGATCAGTTATTTCATGTTTACCTGGATGACATACTGATATTTTCCCATTCTCTCCAGGAACATATTCATTATGTTCCAGCTCGCCGCGCCTCTGACTGCTTTCAACTCCATCAAGACTCTGTTCAGGTAGTCCAATGCAGCAAAAGTTGCGTTTGATCATCTGAAAAGCTGCTTTGTTTCAGCACCTATTCTTATTGCCCCTGTTCCATCATGGGAGTTCATGGTGGAGGTTGACGTATCAGAGGTGGGGGTCGGTGCTATCCTGTCCCAGCGCTCTTCCTCGAACGGCAAGATGCATCCCTGTGCATATTTTTCTCGTCTCAACAATGAAGAACGAAATTATGATATTGTTAATCGAGAGCTGCTGGCTGTCAAGCTTGCGTTGGAAGAGTGGCGTCATTGGCTAGAGGGTTCGGGGGTTCCCTTTATCATTTGGACTAATCATAAAAACCTAGTATACATCCAATCCGCCACAAGATTGAACTCTAGGCAGGCGCAGTGGGCTTTATTTTTTAGCGTTTTGATTTTTCCATCTCGTACCGAACAGGGTCCAAAAATGTTAAACCTGATGCACTTTCTTGAATTTTTGATCACTCTGAGCATACATCATCTCCTGAAGCCATCGTGCCATGCAGATTTTTTATCTCTGCTGTCACCTGGGAGATCAAGTCGAGGGTCCGTATGGCCTTAGAAGGGGTAACGCCTCCACCTGGATGCCCACCGGGTCGTTTATTTGTGCCAGAGGAACTACGGTCTGACGTCATCCATTGGGGTCACTCTTCCAAGTTAGCCTGTCATCCGGGGGTGAGTTGTACCTTGTCTCTAATCAAACCACGATTCTGGTGGCCAGTTATGGCTCCTGACATAAGGGTGTTTCTAAGACTTCCAATCGCCCCCCACCTGGACTTCTTCAGTCGCTGTCAGTGCCATCGAGACCCTGGTCCCATATTGCGCTAGATTTCGTTACAACTATGGTAATTTTGATTGTAGTGGACCGGTTTTCGAAAGCCACTCACTTTAGTCCTCTTCCAAATTACCATCAGCCAGAGAGACAGCGGCTGCTGTCATTGACCATGTCTTTCGTATTCATGGCCTCCCGACGGATGTGGTTTCTGACTGGGGGCCTCAGTTCATCTCTAAATTTTGGAGAGAGTTGTTTCATTTAATGGAGGTGACTGTTAGTCTTTCTTCTGGTTTTCACCCTCAGAGTAACGGTCAAACAGAGAGAGCCAACCAAGATCTTGAATGTATGTTACGATGTTAAGTCTCTCAGAATCCATCCTCCTGTAGCCAGCAGCTCTCATGGGTTGAGTACGCACATAACTCATTACTAGTGTCTGACACGGGCCTCTCACCATTTGAGTGTAGTCTAGGGTACCAGCCACCTGCTTTTCCCAGTCTGGAATCTGAAGTCGCGATTCCCTCCACCCATGCCTTTGTCCAGAGGTGTCGACATACTTGGAACAGGGCCAGACAGACCCTCCTTCAAGTAGGTTTGCGCACCAAGGCTAAAGCCGATCGCCACCAGTCTAAGCCTCCCGTTTTATGTTGTCAGTCAAAAAGTGTGGCTTTCTTCAAAGAACATTCTTCTCCGCACAGTATGTAATAAACTTGCACCTAAATTATTTGGCCCATTTTCTGTCATCAAAATCATTAGTCCGGTGGCAGTCCGCCTCAAACTTCCTCCAGCGTACAGGAGAATTCATCCCGTTTTTCATGTCTCTAAATTGAAGCCTGTTTTTCATACTGCCATTAATCCGCCCACTCCGGTTCCCCCCTCCCGCCGCATCTCGTAGAGGGTTGGACGTTTTTTCGGTTAAGCGCATTCTGGACTCGAGATGGAGGGGACGAGGATTCCAGTACTTGGTGGACTGGGAGGGTTACGGTCCAGAGTAGAGGAGTTGGGTTCCTGCAAAGGACATATTGAATCATTCTCTCATCGATGATTACAATCGCCAGGTAAACTCTTCTTGGAGCGCCAAGAGGCGCTTTTAGGAGAGAGGGTACTGTCAACGGTTTATGGATCTGTGTGTTCCTCCTATATGTAATGTATCATGCCTTGTGTGTTGTCATGTGTGAGGGTGTGTGTTTGTTTACCTTTTGTGTTGTCATCAGCTGACTCATATATTTCCTCCTGTGGTATGTTCTGGTTATCAGTCCGTTGTTTGTCCTTGTTCCTGTCTGTTGTTCCCCAGTTTCCTTCGCTGTCCGTTTGATGTCTTCATTGTGACCTGTGGCTTTTTTTTGTTTTGAACTTTCGTGCGTCCTCTGTTCATTAAATACTTGCATTTGGATCCTCCTTGTCTAAGTGTCGTGACAGTTCATCTCTCAAGTCCTCTATCGGGTCTGAGGCATTCGTTCATCACGGGCCAATCATATGCATTTAGAGCTGGAAAAAGAATTGAACCGTTCATCTCTCGAATCCTCGAGTTTGAGTCATTCTGTCATGTGATGAACGAACAACTTAAGAACCAGAAGAAAGGTGAACTAATTATCATTGCTCCAATTGACTTAGACTGTGTACATTGGTTAAGATTATATGTGACTGTCAGTGTAACGTGAACAAACCACTGACATTTGAAGACATGAACAGGTGAGCTGAGCAAAGAAAATCTTCATAGAAAATACCTTCATAGACAAAAGAGAGGGTAAACAATAAATTATTATTTTCTCCTTCTTATAGTATTCTATTTATGACTTATTTGTTGTGTGATCAACCTTTTGGGCTAGTTGTAGATGCGTTTGGAAGCAATTCATAATATTTGAATAATATTTTGGCAAATTGAACCAAAGGATGAAATGACTCAAAAAAAAGATGTGTTTATCTCAATGAACAAGACTCAAAGATCCGATCCAGTCAAATAATCCGAACTTCCCATCACTAACAGTTGCTGGCTCCCCTCCTTCTCCTCTGCTCTGCTGGCCACCCCCACTCCTACTTTGCTCGCGGAGCTCCACGCCCACTATGATGCATCTTTTGAAAAAATTCTGAGGTGGACCGGAACCGAAAGTGGGGGGCGTCATGACCCTTTAACAAATAAAGTTCAGATTTTCCATCTTGAGTAATTCGTAGGGATGTAACGGTATCAGAATTTTACGGTACGGTAATACCTCGGTATGAATGTCACGGTACGGTATTTATTGAATCATTTACAGGAAAAAACAAAACTTATGAAAATACTCCAAAAAAGTGCCAATAGTGTCATTGACATACAAATTAGCCATCTATCTGTAAGCTTTGAAACAGGAACTTCAATTTTAATAACAAAAAATCATTAAACCATGTAAAAAATAAAGTTTCAATTTAGTATTGTTGAAAACTCATCACATTCAACATTTAATCAATCACTCACTCACTTGGATAGAGATGGGTTTTAAGGAAAATTATCATATAACTATAATCTGGTAAAAGCTGGTATCTCTGGGTATTTACAATGTCCCCTGCAACAGAAAAAAACCCTCTCATTTGGGACTTAGGTTTCTGGGACAGAGAGATATGACTTGGCCCAGGTTGACAGCAGTGGGTAACGTTGTGCATTGTCTTTCCCCGACTTGAGAGGACAAGCCATGAGTGAGATAGAGGTCTCATGTCTGCATCAATCTGAACAGTGTGCTGTGTTTCTGCAGTCCCCATGACTGTCATTAGTCGTATTCCCCAACTTGCAGGAATGTGTACACATAGGGCTCAACCTGTGCAGTGCTCATGCCCTTTTTAGTCTTGGATAGAAAGTGCTCATCCAAAATGATCAAAAGTGCCCCCGCGATGCGACAGACCCTCCGTCCCGCCCTTCAGTAGGCGCGCGACAACACCGCTCTTGAGTATGCGCGCTCAACCCCCCCTCACCGCTTTACAGTATGCGCGCGACAACACAGCTGATCAGAACGCGCGCAACAACACTGCTATTCAGTACGCGCGCGACAACACCGCTATTCAGTACGCGCGCGACAACACCGCTATTCAGTACGCGCGCGACAACACAGCTGATCAGAACGCGCGCGACAACACCGCTATTCAGTACGCGTGCGGCGACAACACCTGCTTCAGGTTCGATCATGGCTGATGGGAATTGTAGTTTCCGCTACCTCTCGTTCGCTTCATTCGCCTGAGCAAATTTTCTCAGAAGACCTATAGTTTTACCGAGTCATGCGACTACGGTAATATCGAAAAAAATTTATATTGCGGTATGACGGTATTTACAATACCGTTACATCCCTAGTAATTCGTGCAACATGCTCATTAGCGGCACTTTACGCAAATTTGGTCATTCGCACCACCTCATTCACACGAACACCAAAACTTAGAGACAATTTTGTAAAAGGGCATCTATGATGCAAAAACAATTTTTGGAAGCTGTTTGACAAACATGTGTGTTGGTATAGTGTGTCCACAATTATATTGGAGTGATATTAATGCATATAAACAAGACAGGATTTGCGAAGAAACCAGGATTAAAAGATCTGTTCAAACTCTCTGTGATCCTACTGCACTTCAAGAAACAGTAAGTGATGCACTGCATTTTCATAGTATATTGAACTACATGATTCATGACTGCTGGACTCACCACAGCTGCAGTGTGCACAATTATAAATGAGGATGCATCAATCACAAAACAGGAGTCCCGGTTTGTAGACTTTAAATCAGGTAGATTTGCTGCGAGTAGAATAGCAAAAACAGCACAACCGGCTCAATCATCATACTGTGGTATTTGAGACAGGCTCTCTGTTTCATCGTGTTTGGGTTGTTTTTTGCCTTTTTGATGTGTTTAGCCCTTTAAAGGAATAATTCACCAAAATTGACAGAATTTACTCATCTATTTGCAGTTTACACACTGCTACTCTCTACTGTTTGAACATTTCATTCAACCATGAGGGGGTCATTGAAATATGAATCTAAATTGCTGAAAAAATACTGAAAAAACATGCTGATAAAAAGTGGAGAAAATTAGCATTACCAAACGCGTTTTAGGATAGATAATAAAGGAATTAAATTACTCCATTAAAAAAATATATATAACTCCCCTTATTATAAATGGTTTTAAAGGAATTCGCCTGTAAAATGTAATAAGCTACAGGCTGAATTTTTCATTGAATCAGACTTCAAGGGCAACTAAAATACACACCACAATCTCTTTATGTCCCCGTTTGAAACTTCAGTATACACAGTAAAGGTCTCTACAATTATGTCCTCCAAACACACATGAAGAGTTTAAACAGCTCTACTTCAAGAAAAAAAATAAATAAATGCTTATTCATTTGGTCACGTCTAGCCTTGATTTATTGAAATTATCTTCAGATAAACTATTTTTTTGCATGGGTTAATCAGCGAATTACACTTGATCAGCATTAAACATTTGCATTGACATGCTAAAATGATAAGTAATGGGGTCACACTTCACAATAAGGTTTCATTAGATGATGATAGTTAATAAATTTATTAACATTATTTATGAACAATACTTTTGCAGCATTTATTAATCATAGTTCAGCATTTACTACACTGTAAAAAAAGCTCGTCCTGATTTTGCCAAGTGCTAGTTGTCCTGAGACCAACATATTTTATGATGACCCAGGGACAACATCTCTATCAGCCAATCAAACGTTATTACGTCATCATTATGAGCCTCCTGCAGAGTCCGCCAAAAACGCAAATTCAAAAAAGAAAACACACCCACCCACATACAGGCAACTGCCATTTTCACCAGTGAAGAGGACAGGTGAAGAGGACAAGTGAAGAGGTGAGATCACCGGGTTTCTTCTGTAAGTTTACAAAAGCAGTAATGATTGTAAAATTCATATGTGTTTATGGATTTGTCCCTTTTTTCCAGCGAAGTAAACGAGCAACGTTTAACTTTTGTTTGCATTAAGTTAGCCTAATTAGCCGTCCCTACCTAACGTTAGATTAGCGTGCTGCTCTACCGTTACTGAGATTTACTTTCTGGTATTAATTAAAACAGGTTAACAATATTTTTTTTGAATATTTAAATCTAGCAAACGTTATTAAACGGGACTAAACTTGCCCTCTTGCTAATTTAGCGACCTTTTTTTTCTAATAATTTGGTTTTTAGCATGTATTATGTCAATTTCATTTAAAGACACGCCAGAAATGTGGACCAAAACAGCACTAGTTTAAACACAAGACAGTAACGTTAGTACAGTAACGTTATTTGAGGTGTTAACTTATCTAAGTTACTGTGAATCGCTGCAAAATTCAACTAACGTTAGTGATATAATTTAATTATTCTGTTAATTATGTTGACCTCAGGTCATGATCGCTTATTTATTTATATATATATATATATATATATATATATATATATATATATATATATATATATATATATATATATATGTTAATCTCAGGCCATCATCACTGATTTATTAATATTATTAATACGTTAATCGCAGGTCATCATCACTGATTTATTAATTCGTTACAGGTCATCATCACTGATTTATTAATAATAATATGTTAACTTCAGGTCATCATCACTGATTTATTAATATTATTAATATGTTAACCTCAGGTCATAATCACTGATTTATTAATATTATTAATATGTTAACCTCAGGTCATCATCACTGATTTATTAATATTATTAATACGTTAACCACAGGTCATCATCACTGATTTATTAATATTATTAATGCGTTAATCTCAGGTCATCATCACTGATTTATTAATATTATTAATATGTTAACCTCAGGTCATCATCACTGATTTATTATTATTAATACTTTAACCACAGGTCATCATCACTGATTTATTAATATTATTAATACATCATCATCACTGATTTATTAATATTACTAATACGTTACAGGCCATCATCACTGATTGAATAATTAATATTAATATGTTAACCTCAGGTCATCATCACTTATTTATTTATATTATTAATATGCTAACCTCAGGTCATCATTGATTTATTAATATTAAGATGTTAACCTTAGGTCATCATCACTGATTTGTTTATATTATTAATATGTTAACTTCAGGTCATCATCACTGATTTATTATTATTAGTAATTTGTTAACCCCAGGTTATCATCGCTGATTTATTAATATCATTAATATGTTAACCTCAGGTCATCATCACTGATTTATTAATATGTTAACCTCAGGTCATCATCACTGATTTATTTATACGTTAAACTCAGGTCGTCGATTTATTAATATTATTAATATGTTAACCCCAGGTCATCATCACTGACTTATTAATATTATTAATACATTAACCTCAGGTCATCATTACTGATTGATTAATTAATAATAATATGTTAACCTCAGGTCATCATTGATTTATTAATATTATTAATATGTTAACCTCAGGTCATCATCACTGATTTATTAATATTATTAATATGTTAACCTCAGGTCATCAGCACTGATTTATTAATATTATTAATACGTTAACCACAGGTCATCATCACTGATTTATTTATATTAATAATGCGTTAATCTCAGGTCATCATCACTGATTTATTAATATTAATAATATGTTAACCTCAGGTCATCATCACTGATTTATTAATATTATTAATACATTAACTACAGGTCATCATCACTGATTTATTTATATTATTAATGTGTTAATCTCAGGTCATCATCACTGATTTATTAATATTATTAATATTATGTAAACCTCAGGTCATCATCACTGATTTATTAATATTATTATTATGTTAACCTCAGGTCATCGCTGATTTATTAATATTATTATTATGTTAACCACAGGTCATCAGCATTGATTTATTTATATTATTAATATGTTGACCTCAGGTCATCACTGATTTATTAATATAGTTAACATGTTAACCTGAGGTCATCACTGATTTATTAATATTATTAATATGTTAACCTCAGGTCATCATCACTGATTTATTAATATTATTAATGTGTTAACAAATCAGTGATGATGACCTGAGGTTAACATATTAAATATATTAATAAATAAGTGATGATGACCTGAGGTTAACATATTAATAATATTAATAAATCAATGATGATGACCTGAGGTTAAGATATTAATAATATTAATAAATCAGTGATGATGACCTGAGGTTAAGATATTATTAATATTATTAAATCAGTGATGATGACCTGAGGTTAACATATTAATAATATTAATAAATCAGTGATGATGACCTGAGGTTAAGATATTAATAATATTAATAAATCAGTGATGATGACCTGAGGTTAACATATTAATAAATCGGTGATGATGACCTGAGGTTAATGTAACATATTGTAACCTGCATTCTGGAGATAAACATTCCATTTAACATTCCAGAAAACAATCTGGGTGAATCGCCAGGACAATAAAATCACTTGGGGACGAAAAGTCTAGCTTAGTAATCCGTGGTGACATGTTAACAAGTCTGGGAGACTTCACAGAACCACTCTCTGCCTACTTCAAAAGAACATGACAGATAAGAAAGAAAATGAACTCATCAAATCCAGAACCAGCACAAAACCAATGTGTTATGTTTTGTAAACTTTGTATCTCATTTCTGACTTTTCTTACCTGTGTAACATCTCTTATAACCTGTATGCATGTTCCATTTAGGCCTTTGTAAAGCATAAATATTGTAAGGATATGAAAAATTATGTTGATGTACTTTCAACCCCCCCATGTTTGGTACCGATGGGTTTCTGCTGACATTTTACAACACATGATGCATAGATCGAGACCATAACTCGCATTGCTTTATTCTTTAAAGCCCTGTATTAAATGCCTGTCCGCATGCTTTAGGCGGACGCTCAAATTTGCATACGAGACAAAGGAAGGTTCGCGCGCAAACTTTCCCCTGAAATCATTGGTCAGAATGCTGTACGGGTTGTCACGTGACCCGCAGGTATAAGCACACTTCCCCCCAAACATCTGGGCAGAAAGAGAACGTCCCAAAAAGGAACATCATTGACGGTGGTCCCTTTAAGGGCCACACGGCTCTTCATAGCCGCATGGGCTTTTTCCCGCCACGCTTTCTTTACTGTATTTTCCGGCAAAGTAAATTCAGTTTAAAGTTTGCGATCGTGTTCGTCCGAACTGCATTACAAACTCCACGCATCAAAGGACATCAAGAGTAGTTTTCATCACGACGGAAGAGAGACGCATAAAAGAGACCTCCAGACATGAAAAACCAGGTGATTTTAGTTATGCGATTAAGCTGTGCCCCTTTTATCAAAAAGGTGTTTTTTATAACCTTGGTGGTCCTTAATGGTGCGTGTGGAACTGAAAGTTTTGTCACTTTTTTACCTGAAATCTATAATTCCTAGCTTTACTATGTCTCTTTGCTGTTACACGTTCTATAGACCCGATATCTCCACGTGGTTTACCTTTGTTTTGTGTTTAATATATGTTTGTGCGTTTGTTTATTCGTTACGTCTGACTAGTCAATAAATTCCATTATAATCAAATGAATTGTATTGTTTGCCTCACGAGAAAATGTCACTGAAATACAGATCCCCCTGCCTTGCTATTATAAGTTGTTTAAAACCTTTGAATGATTAATCTACTTCACAAGAAGTAGCAATTAAATTCCCTTGTTCTAAATGAATAGATTACCGTGTCCGCTCGGAAGAGCGGCGGCTCTGCTTGTGTTTGTTTGGTCAAATTAACAATAAATTGATCCGGAATATTAATGATTAACAATAATTCGTTATTGTTGATAATTAATATTCATAATCTCGGAATCCGCTCGGTCGCGCGAGCATGATCATTTACAATCATATGTTGGTTTGACCAAACTGACTGAAACTTAAGCCGGAATATTAATAATTAAGAATAAACCGTTATTGTTGATTATTAATATTCATAAAATGAGCTAATTTCATGTTACATTAAGATATTATTAATATTATTAAATCAGTGATGATGACCTGAGGTTAACATATTAATAATATTAATAAATCAGTGATGATGACCTGAGGTTAAGATATTAATAATATTAATAAATCAGTGATGATGACCTGAGGTTAACATATTAATAAATCAGTGATGATGACGTGTTAATAATAATTATAAATCAGTGATGATGACCTGAGGTTAACATGTTTATAATATTAATAAATCAGTGAGGATGACCTGAGGTTAACATATTATTATTATTATTAATAAATCAGTGATGATAACCTGAGGTTAACATATTAATGAATCAGTGATAATGACCTGATGTTAAGATATTAATAATATTAATAAATCCATGATGATGACCTGAGGTTAAGATTTTAACAATATTAATAAATCAGCGATGATGACCTGTGGTTAACATGTTAACATTAGTAAATCAGTGATTATGACCTGTGGTTAACGTATTAATAATATTAATAAATCAGTGATGATGACCTGTGGTTAACATATTATTATTATTAATAAATCAGTGATGATAACCTGAGGTTAACCTATTAATAAATCAGTGATGATGACCTGAGGTTAAGATATTATTAATATTAATAAATCAGTGATGATGACCTGAGGTTAACATATTAATAAATCAGTGATGATGACGTATTAATAATATTAATAAATCAGTGATGATGGCCTGAGGTTAACATGTTAATAATATTAATAAATCAGTGATGATGACCTGAGGTTAACAAATTATTAATAAATCAGTGATGATGACCTGAGGTTAAAGTATTAATAATATTAATAAAGCAGCTATGATGACCTGAGGTTAACATATTAATAATATTAATAAATCAATTATCATGACCTGTGGTTAACGTATTTATAATATTAATAAATCAGTGATGATGACCTGAGGTTAACATATTAATAAATCAGTGATAATGACCTGATGTTAAGATATTAATAATATTAATAAATCCATGATGATGACCTGAGGTTAAGATATTAACAATATTAATAAATCAGTGATAATGACCTGATGTTAAGATATTAATAATATTAATAAATCCATGATGATGACCTGAGGTTAAGATATAAATAATATTAATAAATCAGTGATGATGACCTGAGGTTAAGATATTAACAATATTAATAAATTAGCGATGATGACCTGAGGTTTACATATTAATAATATTAATAAATCAGTGATGATGACCTGAGGTTAACATATTAATAATATTAATAAATCAGTGATGATGACCTGTGGTTAAAATGTTATCATTAATAAATCAGTGATTATGACCTGTGGTTAAAGTGTTAATAATATTAATAAATCAGTGATGATGACCTGAGGTTAACATATTATTATTATTATTAATAATAAATCAGTGATAATAACTTTAGGTTAACATAATAATAAATCAGTGATGATGACCTGAGGTTAACACATTAATAATATTAATAAATCAGCGATGATGACCTGAGGATAACATATTAATAATACTAATAAATCAGTGATGATGACCTGAGGTTAACATATTAATAAATCAGTGATGATGACGTATTAATAATATTAATAAATCAGTGATGATGACCTGAGGTTAACATATTATTAATAAATCAGTGATGATGACCTGAGGTTAACATATTAATAATATTAATAAATCAGTGATGATGACCTGAGGTTAACATATTCATATTTTTAATAAATCAGTCATGATGACCTGAGGTTAACATATTAATAATATTAATAAATCAGTGATGATGACCTGAGGTTAACATATTAAATATATTAATAAATTAGTGATGATGACCTGAGGTTAACATATTAAATATTTATAAATCAGTGATGATGACCTGAGTTTAACATATTAAATATATTAATAAATTAGTGATGATGACCTGAGGTTAACATATTAATAAATCAGTGATGATGACCTGAGGTTAACAAATTATTAATAAATCAGTGATGATGACCAGAGTTTAACATATTAATAATATTAATAAATCAGTGATTATGACCTGAGGTTAACATACTCATAATTTTAATAAATCAGTGATGATGACCTGAGTTTAACATATTAAATATATTAATAAATTAGTGATGATGACCTAAGGTTAACATATTAATAAATCAGTGATGATGACCTGAGGTTAAAATATAAATGATATTAATAAACCTGTGATGATGCCAACATATTTAACAGATTAAATAATGAAATCACTAACGTTAGTTGAATTTTGCAGCGATTCACAGTAGTTAAGTTAACACCTCAAATAACCTAGTGTCTTGTGTTTAAACTAGTGCTGTTTTGGTCCACATTTCTGGCGTGTCTTTAAATGAAATTGACATAATACATGCTAAAAACCGAATTATTAGAAAAAAGGTCGCTAAATTAGCAAGAGGGCAAGTTTAGTCGCGTTTAATAACGTTTGCTAGATTTAAATATTCAAAAAAAATACTGTTAGCTTGTTTTAATTAATACCAGAAAGTAAATCACAGTAACGGTAGAGCAGCACGGTAATCTAACGTTAGGTAGGGACGGCTAATTAGGCTAACTTAATGCAAACAAAAGTTAAACGTTGCTCGTTCACTTCGCTGGAAAAAAGGGACAAATCCATAAACACATATGAATTTTACAATCATTACTGCTTCTGTAAACTTATAGAAGAAAACCGGTGATCTCACCTCTTCACTTGTCCTCTTCACCTGTCCTCTTCACTGGTGAAAATGGCAGTTGCCTGTATGTGGGTGGGTGTGTTTTCTTTTTTGAATTTGCGTTTTTGGCGGACTCTGCAGGAGGCTCATAATGATGACGTAATAACGTTTGATTGGCTGATAGAGATGTTGTCCCTGGGTCATCATAAAATATGTTGGTCTCAGGACAACTAGCACTTGGCAAAATCAGGACGAGCGTCAAAACAAAAACCATAAAATTACGGTAACATTTTTTGTTGAAATAAAGTGCAATAAAATAATAAATTACTGATATTTTCATTAAAATGATTACAGAATGACACTGTTATTTTACAGACTTTTTCCTAGATTATTATGATCAAATCTGTTCAATAAAGTTCCAAAATTACAGTTTTACAAAGAAACACTGTTATATTACAGACTTTTCCTAGATAATTATGATCAAACACCATCAATAAAGTGACTGTACTAAAAGTTCAAGAGAAAATTATGTTATTTAAAAGAATTTTCCCTAAATCATTATAATTAAACTTCCTAAATAAAATGCCAAGACATGCTCAAGGTCGTAATTTAACAGTTTTATTGTGGATCAAAAAAGTCTGGAAAAAACAACATACGAGATACAACTGATTAAAATTCTCACAACTTTAAAACTACAGTTGTTACATTTCATTAAATAGTATTTCTGTAAAACATGTAGAGGTTTAAGTTTTATGGAATGATTCAGTTCCAAATCTTGATGAAAAATGAAATGGAACTGTAATATGAAGGGGACGCTGACAAAGGAGTGCAGATCCAAATGCAGGTTTATTACAGATGGCAATGAGATGGTCAGTCAAGCAACATTCAACACAGGGGCAAACAGATGTATGCAGGGAATCCAGAGTCATGGTCAAATAACAGGCAAATGGTCAGTCCTGGCAGCAAACAATGTAAACAGTTAACAAACAAAGCAAGCAAAAAAGAGAAACGTGTCATAATGTTCACAGTAACCATATTACAAGACTTACAAAACTGCTCTTAAAGTCCATGTAATCAGTTCATAATGATCCTCCAACTGTGTGTGTGTGTGTGTGTGTGTGTGTGTTTCGTACACTATTTTATAATAACAAGCGGACACATGAGATTTGATTCACTCTGGCTTGTTTACTCAGGAACTGACGTCATGACAACATCACACATTAACATCATACATTCATACGTTCCGCTTCCAATGTATCATTTATGGTACACCTCCCCTTTTAAGTAGGAACCCTCTTCGAGCATTTAATTGTAAGAACAAACATTCCACTACAAGTAACATCATCTCTAAACATGATTTTGAACTCAAGCAAACAACTTTCTTTTTACTTTTTTTTTCTTTAGAACATATCCTCTATTCTCTTTACAAGCTCAAACGCTCAGGTGGGTCATGACACAAGTTATGTGCCTGAACTTGTCACATAAGACTCTCTGGACCTATCCTTGTCTCTTACAGGATGGATATGAGTTTCAGGTTTCAGTGTTACCTGTGTCAAGGGTTGTGTCTCTGGGTTCAGTGAGTTCTTGATGTTGCATTGGGTGCATTGCCCGCACATGAGTGCGGTTTCTCCTCAGCAGTCCTTCATCAGTGTGTATGATGTAGGATCTTGGTGTTACCGCTGGACTCATGACTGTCCCTTGAGATTGTTCTCTTGGCAGCCACACACTTTGTCCAGGTTTCAGTATTGGCAAAGGACGTACTTAGTGGCGCATATCACACCAGCATCGCTGTTTGTCTTTTGCTCGCCTCTCACACTTCCTGAACCCCTTGATATTTGGCCATTGAGGTTTTAAAATCTTTGGAAGCTGTGGTACACTCAAAAAAAAATAAAATTTGTTGAATGAACATGATTTAATCGTGGCACCCTTTATGCATCTAATCCAATCAAGTAAACCTGAACTGCTTTGAACATGTTGTATGAACACAAAGCACATTTGTAGATAAAACATGGTTTCAATATGTCAGTCTAACTTCTTTTCATCTAATTGACTCAAAATGTTTGTATTGTGTTATTCTAATAAAATAATTCTAATTTAATCAATGTAACACTAAAGCTTTACTTTAACAAAATTATGCCTTGTTAAATCAGCTAGTAAATTTCTTGTTCAATATTGTTGTTTAAATTCATTCATTCATTTTCTTGTCAGCTTAGTCCTTTTATTAATCCGGGGTCGCCACAGCGGAATGAACCACCAACTTATCCAGCAAGTTTTTTACGCAGCAGATGCCCTTCCAGCACCAACCCATCTGGGAAACATTCACACACACACACTCATACACTACGGACAATTTAGCTTACCCAATTCACCTGTACCACATGTCTTTGGACTGTGGGGGAAACCGGAGCACCCGGAGGAAACCCACGCGAAGGCATGGAGAACATACAAACTCCACACAGAAACGCCAACTGAGCCGAGGTTCAACCCAGCAACCTTCTTGCTGTGAGGCGAACGTGCTACCCACTGCGCCACTGCCTCGCCCTGTTGTTTAAATGACATTTTTTAAATTACAATACTATGAAGCAAGATTTAAAATTAAGTATTTCAACACAAAAAGGACAGAAAACATGTTATATATATATATATATATATATATATATATATATATATATATATATATATATATATATATATATATATATGTTATATACATATATATATATATATATATATATATATATATATATATATATATATATATATATATATATATATTTCTTTTATTATAGCCTTTAGCAGGCACCAATCACATTTAAACAAATTTCTTCTTTAATATTCTGATACAAAATGTTATATAATATCCAAAATTGTAATATGTAATATAAAATGTATAAGAAACATTTAGCCATCAAAATAACCTTGGCTCTTAAGAAAACTGACCCAAGTTAGACCCAACTACAGACAGATCTAATAATATCAGCAATAAACGCATTTGGAAATCTGCAGACACTATAAAACAGTTCATGAGTGACATGGGTCTTGGCTATAGTTGGCGCCTCCAACATCCAGACTTTAAGCATTCTCATTTTACTCACCAGTTCGTCATTCGTACTCCCGCATTGACTTTTTTCTCACTAGTAATTCTATTTTATCTAATATTTCTGAATCAAAGATCCACCCAATAATCATTAGTGATCACGCTCCTGTAACATTAAAACTGAATATAACCACCAGACATAACCCCATTTCCAGATGGCGATTCAACACCTCTCTTCTTCAAGACCAGGATTTCAACAGTTATTTTAAAAGAGAGTGGGCATGCTTTCTAGAGATAAATGACTCCCCTGAAACATCGCCATCTCTTCTGTGGGAAACAGGAAAGGCAGTATTAAGAGGAAAAATAATTTCATACTCTGTTTTACAAAAAAAAAAGAAAGAGAAAGAACATCAAGCTGAACTGGAACAGAAAATTAAAGATTTAGAAGACATTAACATAAATAATCCAACAGAAGAAACACAAGATTTGCTAAGAAAATATAAATCACAATTAAATAAATTAATTCATGCACGCACTCAATTCCTTATTCACAGATTACGACAAGAAAACTTCCATCATAGTAACAAATCTGGTAAATATCTGGCTAATCAAATCAAACACAATAAAGAAAAAACAACAATATCAGTCATTAAGGACTCAGCGGAGAAACCCACCAACTCACCAGAAGAAATAAATAATATCTTTCAAATATTTTACAGTAAATTATATTCCCCTGAAAAAAACCCATCAGGACGAAATTCACTCATTTCTTAGCAATATCAACTTACCTCAACTAAATGAACAGCAAATAAATTCTCTTGAATCCCCTTTATCGCAACAAGAAATTTCAAATGCACTTAAACTCATGCCTAATAATAAATCACCAGGACCTGATGGTTTCCCTGCTGAGTTCTACAAACACTTTTGGTCAATTTTATCACCACTTTTCATCCGGTTGATTAACGAATCAAAACAAAATTCAAAGCTTCCAGATACCATGAACACAGCCACAATTGCACTGCTCCTCAAACCTAATAAAGACCCAACATTACCGTCAAGCTATCGTCCAATCTCACTAATTAACGTAGACACTAAAATAATTGCTAAAGCACTTTCACATAGAATAGAAAAAATCATGCCATCCATAATCCATCCAGATCAAACCGGTTTTATTAAAGGTAGACAATCATCAAACAATACACGCAGACTCATAAACCTAATACACCACTCATCAATAAACAAAAACAAATCTATCATAGTCACCCTCGACGCAGAAAAAGCCTTCGACAAAGTAAACTGGAAATTCCTGTTTTCCACATTAGAGAGGTTTGGTTTTGGGGAGTCATTTATTAATTGGATAAAAATTCTCTACACTTCACCCTTAGCTACTGTCATTACTAACGGACTAACATCACGCAGCTTCACTCTACACCGGGGAACTAGACAAGGATGCCCACTCTCTCCCTCTTTATTCACTATATTCATTGAACCACTTGCAGCAGCTATCCGTCAAAACAATTATATTAAAGGAATTCAAACTTCAAACATACACCATAAAATAAGTCTTTATGCCGATGACATATTATTATACTTACAGAATCCCCAAACATCATTACAGGAAACAATAAAACTTATTGATACCTTTTCAAATATTTCTGAATATTCAATCAATTGGAATAAATCTGCTATACTCCCATTAAATTCCACCAGTGTGGATGTGACATCCCAAACATCACAAATCCCTCTGTGCACTAACTATATCACATATTTGGGTATCAATGTTTCTGCCAGGCTGTCAGAGTTGTTTGCACTTAACCATACTCCGATACTTAAAAAAATAGATGACGACCTGCAACGCTGGATGAACTTAACACTATCCATCATGGGCAGAATATCAGTTACCAAAATGTCCATTCTCCCAAAAATAAACTATTTATTTTCAATGATTCCAACACAACCCACACATACCTGGTTCAAATCTCTAGACTCAATTATAACAAAATTCTACTGGAAAAACAAGACCCCAAGAATTAAATTGACAACCCTACAGAAACCAAAATCACAAGGAGGATTAGAAGCACCACATTTTTACAACTATTTTCTGGCAAATCAGCTTCAAAACATACACAAATGGATTAAACCTAACTCATCAGAATACACATGGCAAGACATTAAACAATCAATATGCAAAGACATTAACATTTCAGAATTACCCTTTCACAGTCAATCAATCAAGAAACATCACTGTTTTAAAATGCTGACAATAGAAGCAACTCTGACAGCCTGGTGGAAATTCCATCAGGTCACAAATTCCCCACTCACACCATCTAAATACACCCCAATTTGGAATAACCTTGATTTCCTAGCCAAAAAGAAGCCACTTAACTTTCGCACATGGGTAGCCAAAGGAATCACACAACTTCAACATATCTTTATTAATAATAATCTGGTACCATTTCCCCATATAGCCCAGACATACAGCATTGGGAGTAATTGCTTTTTGGAATATTTACAAATCAAATCATCAATTAAATCAAAATTACCTAACCAATCAATCAATCTAGACCTTCCGCCTCAAATCTCAGAGTTTATTAATATATCTCCCTCCAAAAAATTGCTCTTCCAAATATACAAAATGATATCAAAATCAGCCAATGCATTAGTTCTACCAACCACTAAATGGCAAACAGACTTATCTATTAATCCCAATGCTGCATTCTGGACTCAAATTTGCAAAAACATATTTTCCATGACTAAAAATGCTAACTTACAACTTATACAGTACAAAGTACTTCACAGATCACATTCAACTGGGCAGAAATTATTTAAAATGGGTTTCACGTCAGAAATATGTTCACATTGCACACAAAACACCCCAGACACATATCTTCATGCCTTATGGCATTGCACTTCAATTAAATCATTTTGGGGAAAGGTTACTGACTCACTCTCCAACTTAATGGGTTGTCACATCCCACTGTGTCCCTCCCTCTGCATATTAGATGACATATCCACAATCAATATAAATAATACAAATGGTCAGTTTCTGCTGGTGGCTCTAACTATCGCAAAGAAAACTATCCTCATGAACTGGAAATCAAGAAATACCATTCACATCTCATATTGGAAAATACAGAATACATCACCATTGAAGATCCTCTTTGCCTGAAGCCATTCCCTAACAACACTAATATTAAATCTAATTTAAAATAAATAAATCAATTTGAAAAAAAAGTATAATGTAAACAATTAAAATAAAAGAATCATAATTCGGTCTTTATATACTTCTTTTCTTTCCCTTTTGTTCTATTTGTTCCCCTTTCCTGTCTTTATCAATGTTATCTATTCATTTTATTATTATTATTTATAATATTTGTTTTCTATTTATTATTATTATTATTATACATAAATTATTATTATTTTTTTTTTATATACCAGTACTTCTCCCGACCAGTCCGACAACAGATTAAAAAAAAAAAAAAAAAAAGAAGAAGAAGTATGAAGAAAAAAAAAAAAAAGAGAAGAGGACAAGAAAAAAAAGAGAGGGAAAAAAGGAAAAAAAAATCTACTTACATGTACTAAATTCACAGGGTAAAGTGTAACATAGGCATGGCAGCCTGGGCACTGCACTGGACTAATCCATGCCACACGTTACACTTTTTTTTAATGGATCACAAAGCAACTGACAAACACTATATACCTCAATGCCCATCCCACAACTACAACCTCCTCAATTTATTGTTACAGCTGTTGTTATTTTTATTATTATCATTATTATTAGTATTATTATTATTACCAGCATGAGTATATTATAGTTATCAAGTTAATACTCTATCATACATATCTTTAATATTATTCTTTCATGTGGGTTTGTATAATTCATAATTAGCATTGATATAGTGTTTTCTTTTTTATTTATTTAGTCTTTATTATTATTATTCATTTTTTTGGCTTATTCTCATTGCTTTGTTTGCTGAACTTTATTTTTCTTCTCTTTTTGTTTCTTTTCTTTTTCTTCTACTCCTCCCCTTCCTTTTCTGTTTTATTTATTTATTTATTTTATTATTATTATTTTATTAATTTTTGTTTATTATTATTATTAGTTTATTTTCTCTTTTCCTCTTTCCCCTTCTACTTACTACTTACTACTATTATTATTATTTATTATTATTATTATTATTATTTATTATTATTATTACTTGTCCTCTCCCTGATTTCCCATCCTCCCCTCTCCTCGACACCTTTGTCATAAATGCAATACTTTTATTTTTTGTTATCATTATTATTATTACTGTTCTGACTTGTCCTGTTATCTTTTCATTATCATTATTACAAGTATTTATACCATTATCATTATTAAGGTTGCAGTTGTTGCGGTAGTAGTTGTAGTAGTAGTATTAGTAGTAGTTGAAGTAGTAGTCATTGTAATAGTATCGATTGTTATTGAGTAATTGTTACGGAGATTATTGAAGTAGTAGTTCATGTAGTAGTAGATGTCATTGGTATATTAGTAGCAGAAGTAGTAATGGTGTGGTTGTTACAGTAGTAGTAGTAGTCATTGTTGGTGTAGTAATATCAGTAGATGTTGTTGATGTAGATGTAGTAGAAGTGATTGTGGTGGTGGTAGTAGTAGTAGTAGTAGTAGTAGTAGTAGTAGTAGTAGCAGTAGACGTTGTATTAGTTGTAGCAAGCGCTATAGTAGTATCAGTAGTGGTAGTCGTTGTAGTAGTATCAGTATTAGTAGACATTGTAGTAGTAGTAGTCGTGGTTGTGGCTGTAGTAGAAGCAGTAGTAGTTGTAATATAAGTAACTTTCTGTAGTAGTAGTTGGTATAGCACTTGTGATTTATTATTATTGTTGTCCTTTATTACTGTTGTCCTTTCTTTCTTTTTACTCTCATTTTTACTATCATACATTAATAAGCATTGTTGTTACTCCCTACCTCTGACTGGTTTCTTTCTATATGTTTTATCTATATCTGTGACACTTGCTTCATTTATTGACTGTTATTGTTCCTTATGAATTTCTGTTATAGTTTGTGACTTTATTCCGGCTGTTGTTTTGCATTTCTTTTTTTGTCTGAGGATCGTGAAAGGGACGCCCTCTGCTGGGAATATGTTGTGCCAGCACTGTTTACAGTTAAAGACTACCAAAATACTTTTTGTTCTGTTTTTTTTTTTCCCTCCTCCTGACTTATTTAGAATTTTAATCACTTGTATTTCGCATGTTGTTTATACACAGACTTTTTTGATCTAAAATAAAACTGTTAAATTATGACCCTGAGCATGTCTTGGCATTTTAATAAAGGTGCTTAATCATAATGATTTAGGGAAAATTCTTTTAAATAACATTGTTTCTCTTGAACTTTAAGTGCAGTCACTTTATTGATGGTGTTTGATCATAATAATCTAGGAAAAGTCTGTAAAATAACAGTATTTCTTTGTAAACATTAATGAAAATATCTGTGAAATATGAGTTATTTTTTGCACTTTATTTTAAAAAAAGAAATTTTACCATAATTTTATGGGTTTTGTTTGGCAGTTAGAGCTACCAGTCATTTGACCTTTTTTTTATAATTATTATTGTTTTATTTTTTTTACAGAGCAAGTAATTGCAGTTTATTAGTTTTTTTTTTTACGTAATTTTAAATATACTTAAAAAAACAGGACAACACGTTATAATAATATGGCAATTTTATTGTAAAAAAAAACAGACAAATTGCTGTAATTTGTCATTACTTATATAGTACATAAAATAACAGTCAAGCTGTTAATTTACAGATATTGTTTGTAATTTTTACTTTTGTATAAATACTGTATAACTAATACTGTAATTTCCCATTATAAAAAAAACAAGAATGTCAGTAATTTCTTTAATGATAAAGTCCCTAAAATGAAAGTTAAACTGTTAATTCAGAGAGATTGTCATTTTACTAAGTTTTGAATATAATTTGAAATGACAAAAATTTACTGTAAAAAAATTAGAGATATTTTCTGTAAAATTAGGTGTTGTTTTTTTTTTTTTTTTTTTTACAGTGTAATGCATTATTAACAACCAAATTCATGTTTGGTTAAATTATTTAATGCACCATGAGTTATCTATTACTAATGAAAAACTGTATTTTTATTAACTAACAAGCAAATACTTACTGTTACCATTAATGCATATTAAAACCATATTGTTGAATGCTGAGATTTGTACCTTTAATTAGATTTTTTTTTTTTTTTTTTTTGGTAATTTGATCCGGTTATAGAGATATTTTACATAATCTAAATAGCTTATTAGATTTTGTGTGGTAATTTGATCCAGTTATACAGAATTGTATTACATAATCAGAATAGCTTAGTCTTAATCTGCTCCATTTAATTCAACACAGGTCTAATGTAAGAAACACTTTTAAAAGCATTTAATATTTATGGCATTCCTACATGAAGTGCAAATAAATACAGTACAGACTTGAGATTGCCATGCCAGAAAATTTTATATTTTTCCATTTGCAGGTCAAATAGATCCAGTACAGAATTCTCATTCTTGCATAAACAAGAATATATGAAACACAAGAAAAATGGAATTTCCTAAAATACTACTATCATAGCACTAACAGCAGAACAATTTGATAAAATTGAAGAAATAAAAACACATTAAAATAGAGAAACCATAAACGTGTCTTTTTCAGAATGCAGAGAAGGCTCCAGTGGCCTTACATTAGGGGATAGCTGGCCGTTGTTGCAACGCCACAGTGATTGTTTTTGTCTTTTGCCATGTAGATGTAGCCTTTGTCACCCCATTTGTCAGACCAGCTAAAAAAAGTTGAAAGAAATAATAAAACATGAAAACATGCAATCAAGCTTGTGCCCTCAAAACTAAAGATTGTTGGCATCATACCTGTTCTTCACAATCCAGTATCTATTCCCAGCAACATCAGCACCCTGATAACCATAGCCAACCACCAAGACTGCATGATCAAGTCGACTACTGCTACATGCTCTCTCATAATAGATGCCTAAAGATCAGAATATTAGAAAGGAGTTAAGGCAGAGTAAGTTCAGTAATAAGTTTGTAATAATTTTAGCAAATATTGAATTAAAACTAGAGTTGAGGGATATCAGGCACCTACCAGACTGATAGAACTGTAGGGATTGATGTGATGCGTCAATAGCAACAGATACAGGACCCACAGCAGCAACAGCATTCATTAGGGCAAGCTCATTACCTCTGGGGATGTCCACGAATCCGGTGATTTTAGCGACATTAAAACGGGGGTCATACCGGCATGGCAGATCATCCTGCAAGCACAAAGTTAAAATAAGAAAAAAGTGGTACATTGAAGTCTTAAAATACTTAATGACCTTCATTCAAAGAGATTAAAAAACTAAAATGACATTTTTCCACAATCTGCAAATACAGCAGTTTAATCCCATGTCTTCAAAAGAGTTTTCCTTGCTCAGAAACTGTCACAATATGATTCTTACCCTTGCAAGATAAGGGTATGACTGCTCAGAATCCAGCCCCTTGTTTTCTTTAACATACTGAAAGGCCTGGTCCATGAGGCCTCCGTTACACCCTTGATTGCCCTGTGGTCTGGAACAGTCCACCAAGTTTTGCTCACTCATAGAAATCAGCTTTCCAGTTTTACGGAAGAGCTGACCTTCCAAGGCACCCGTTGAACTGAAAGACCAGCAAGATCCACATTGTTTCTAAAACCACAAAACAGAAGAGTCACAAAACAGTAAAGCTACAGATACACATACTGACATTTAATAGCCATTTATACATTTAACTGGGTTTACCAGATCAACTGTAAATAGATCAATTGTAATAGATGCAACTATAGGTCCTAATTTAGCATAAAACATTTGCAGTTTTCAGTTACTTTAAACTCACCTGGTCTTTGACAGGAGTAACATAGCCCCTCTGTCTCCAGTCAACCTGTTGTGGGGCTGCAAAAAAGCTGGGTTCCATGAACAACGGGCCCTGTGACGTCCGGTTGGGGTCATGCTTATAACCATTCATTGCCTGTCTGAACTCCTCATTTGTCTAAAAAATAGATAGTAAGAAAAAAAAAAAAAAACAGTCTTACAAATAGTACTTTTAAAGGTATCGATAGCACCTCAAATTGAGAATTAAAGTAATTTTGCAGAAAATCCATTAAAGCACACAGGGCTTAAATCTCTAATCTAGGATGTTGTTGACTGTAATTGAATCATTTAATAAACACAACAACATTCTGATCTGGTTTCACACTTATGAATCTTGCATTTTGATTGTTTTTTTTCTCTTTTTTTGAAAATTTGGATTGTATAAAGCAATATAGATAGAGAAATAAATGACTGTAATAGACTGTAATACTAAACTGCTCACCATGTCACCAAATTGATTCATTCCCATTTTAAAGGTGTGATTTCCATAGGAGTACTCAAAGTTGTGTTGCTCAATTTTTTTCAAGTTCTCCTCCCAAATCATTCTCCTCCCGACCTCTACGTCCTGGAGTAGAAAGTAGATACAGTATCAGCTATTGCAAAGCACCAGTTCAACATAAACACATGCACTGCATCATTCATTCATGTTAGGCTGATACATGGCTACAGACTACAGTCTTCCCACCTCATGATAGCTTTTTCCATGCTGGCTCTTCCAGGAGTTCCAGTGGTCGTCTAACTGGATGTCTATAGATGAAGCAGCAAACACTGCACTTATGCACAGCGTGACGAGCAAAGCAAACATCATCCTGCCTGGAGGACTAAAAAAAAAAAAAACAATAACATTAAAAAAAATTAACTTAAAGCAATTTAAAGAAAATTTAAAAAAATTAACAAAACACTTTAAACAGGCAACAGCACAAGCAGTTCACTTTACTGTGAGTTGAGCTAAATGTCACATTAATATAATACAAGCAATGTCTCCTATGAAGGAAGGAAAAAAAAGAAAGATTTACACTTACCTTTCACAAGCAAACCAAGTTTTGTTTGTAATTGCTTACAATTGAGTGTGTTTTATAGCCTGTCCGAACATAGAGGCGGTCTCTCATTGACTGACATTGATGATGAAACTAGTCAATTTACAGCCAATCAGGTGCAGCAAACACTTCATCTTGTGATGTGATCCAGCATCACAAGATGAAGTATTCATCAATAGACTATGGTGATTCTTTATATTATTAGTAGACTGTAACAAGATTAAGGCAATCAGAAATGTTTTGTTATTTCCACAGTTTATAAAATCAACATTTACAATACACAAGTGGAAAGCTTACTAGAATATGTTACACTTGATTTGGGGATGTAGAGATTTTTTTAGGTTTGTTTTAATCATTGTTTGTGTTTGTCACATAAGGGTGTGTTTGACCAATCCCACATGCTTAGACAGAAAATAATCCAAGAGAAAACACAGAGTCCATTTAGAAAACTAAGCATTTTTAAATAGCATCAGGGGCTAATTACTTTTATTCTAATTACTAAATATTATTAATAATTTAGAATGACTGAAATTAGCCGACACAATACTTCCAGTTTTAATGTGTCCCATATGTATATATATATATATATATATATATATATATATATATATATATATATATTCTTTTCTGGCTGCAGGAGAGAGAACGTCTTTGCACATTTAAGAATGTTTATGTTTGCCCTACAGTGATAATTGTTTAATTATCGTTTTATCTGTTATTAATCTTTTTTAAACATAAAGCAGTAAATAAATAAAAGTAGCAAGCTGGTTACTTACTCAAAAAACATTTTAAAGTAAAACCAGACATAAACACAAAACACGAAATAATTAAATGTTATCATTATACTTTCAGGCTAATAAAATGAGTGTTAAAGGCCAGGTTATAGTTGGTGTTAAGTTGCAGAACTTCCCTAAGTGCACATAAAATTTATAAACTCGCATTTCAGATTATTTTCCCTGAGCAGTTTAACATCCTCATGAACATTTTAAGCATTGCATAATCTTTTCTGACATTAAAGTTTATTTTTTAAGTATTATCATCATCTCAAATAAAGAAAACTCATTTTGAAAGCTCAGTTGCCTGTAATTGTTTACTGCATATTTAAATGTGTTTTAAAACAGTAGTCCCCAACCTTTTTCTAACTGCGGACCGGTCAACGCTTGACAATTTTACTGCGGACCGGGTTTGAAATAATAATAATAGTTATAATAATAATAATAAACGTGAATCCACTGAGTACTCATATGGAACTTTATTAGCACATTGCTCCAACATTACAATGCTATTATAACATTAGGAAGTAATAACTTTATTAACACTTTGCTCCAACAATATAACATATTATAACATCAAAAACTGTCCGTAACGCCAAATCAATGGGAGCCCTGAGCTTGTTTCTTTGCACCGAGATGGTCCCATCTAGAGGTAATGGCAGAAGGAAGATTGCCGGAAAGAGCGCGTGCACATCTAGAACGTGCTGACTAAAGACGTCTGCTTTAGCCAATCAGAACAGTCAGACGCATTCACGTCCGCGCGGATTATGAGAATAAAAGCCTTTGAATATTTTTCCAGACACATTCAGCTGCTAGAAATTAGCCAGATAACGTTTATATGTTCATCTTAATGCCAACCGTGTAAATAATTATCGATAAGATGCTTATGATAAGCCATTGTTTGTTTACCTTTAAGCTTTGCTTGTGCCCTTGAAACAGCCTGTGAGCACCAGTACACACACACATACAGTATGTACATCTCAACATGCGAAAGTGTTCCTCTATATGTTTTCATTGAAGTTGTTCACAATACTGATCCATTCACAGAGTTTGTGATGAAGTCAAATGTTGAAAAATACAAGCGCAGGCATTTAGAGGTCATGTCTGGTTAATGATGTCAGAATTACAGGTATTTTGGAATGGATGTGTGATTGCAATTTTTTCGGAAAAATTACATAATGTCCTCGCCTGTGTGAACAGCCTTTTTTGAATTTACCGGTAAAGTCATTACGGAAATGTTCCATATATTTACCTGTATCACTGTGTGAAAGGGGCTATTGACACCCGAAGTGTGTTGCTTATATCCAGTCTACTCCTTTGACTTGTTTTGGTGGCTGTAACTGCAGAAAACCCCGCTTCACACAGATAGGATGTTGGAAATGGCAACAGGGTTTTCAGCACTGTGTTAGCGATCTCTGGGTATTCTGCCATGACTTTAATCCACCGGCAGAGTTGTTGTCTCGAAAACTGTTTTAAGGCCGCTGTCATTTGCGATCTCCAGCAGTTGGTCTTCTTCTTGCAAGGACATGTTGGATTCAGCTGGTTTGTTGACAAATGGGTCACGTATCAATTTCTTGGCCGTTTGTGGTTCCTTTGAGGTTGGGAAGGTGCGCTCAAACTCCTTTTACAGCAAAGACTGGAGATCGTGCACCAGCTTGGTGAGTGAAGGCGCAGGCTCAGTCTCACACAAAATCCTCGCAAATGTTTGAAACATGTCCAATATGCCTCTGTTCATGCGCCATCCCCACAAATCCAGTTTGGCTTTAAATGTTTTAAAACAAGTGTTTTCCCACCACTGTTAGAATGCATATGCATTTCTGTTGCAGTTTAAGAATGTTAAGATATTTAAATTAAATTAGATGGTGCATCAACATAAAAGTTTTTTTTTTTCTGATATTCTAAATAAGGGATGTAACGGTATCAGAATTTCACGGTACGGTAATACCTCGATATGAATGTCACGGTACGGTATTTATTGAATCATTTACAGGAAAAAACAAAACTTATGAAAATACTCCAAAAGTGCCAAAAGTGTCAATGACATACAAATTAGCCATCTATCTGTAAGCTTTGAAACAGGAACTTCAATTTTAACAACAAAAAAATATTAAACCTTGTAAAAAAATTAAGTTTCAATTTAGTAGTGTTGAAAACTCATCACATTCAACATTTAATCACTCACTCACTTAGACAGAGATGGGTTTAAAGGAAAATTATCATATAAATATAATCTGGTAAAAGCTGGTATCTCTGGGTATTTACAATGTCCCCTGCAACAGAAAAAAAACCCTCTCATTTGGAACTGAGGTTTCTGGGACAAGAGAGATATGACTTGGCCCAGGTTGACAGCAGTGGGTAACGTTGTGCATTGTCTTTCCCCCACTTGAGAAGACAAACCATGAGTAAGATAGAGATCTCATGTCTGCATCAATCTGAACAGTGTGCTGTGTTTCTGCAGTCCCCATGACTGATTATTAGTCCTATTCCCCAACTTGCAGGCACGTGCACACACAGTGCTCAACCTGTGCAGTGCACATGCCCTTTTTAGTCTTGGATAGAAAGTTCCCTTCCAAAATGATCAAAAGTGCCCCCGCGACGCGACATACCCTCCGTCCCCGCTTTACAGTAAGTTACGCGCGCGACAACACAGCTGATAAGAACTCGCGCGACAACACCACTATTCACTACGCGCGCGACAACACAGCTGATAAGAACTCGCGCAACAACACCACTATTCAGTACGAGTCATGCGACTACGGTAATATCGAAAAAAAATAATATTGCGGTATGACGGTATTTACAATACCGTTACATCCCTAATGCTAAACTATACTCTCGGCACCTATTGATTCAGTACAGGACCACTGACACCCACATCTCAAAGGACACACATCCCAGGAGACTCATCACACCCTCCATCACCCAACACAAATGCTGTTCGAGAAATGCGGAGGTTTTCTTTAAATTTTTTTTTGCAGTATCAAACTCCATTAAAACAACTGTTTCCCACCAGTCCTTACTTCACACTCATCCCTCAAAGTTTGTCGTGAGAGAATTAAGGAAATGTGCCTGAATGAAATTGAAACTGCTGAACTGCAGTTGAAGTCTAAAACCTAAAAATGAAACCGTCAAAATTACATGAAACTCTGGAGCATACTTTTTTTATTGTCACACTCGGGTTGTTCCTGCTGCTCCAATCACAACTCTCCCTCACCATCCACCTCTCACCACACCCGTGAACAATCACCAGAATACTATTTACCCGCACCTGCAATCATCACACACTAGATATAATCACCTCCTTTACTCATTCACTGGCTGGAATCAAAGTTTGATGGTTCACCTCATCTACTCTCCCTCTTCTTTTCGTCTTCTTCTGTGGATGTCCCTCTTTGCCTATAAATGCACATACAGCTGTTTAAGGTAAGTGACTAAGCTTAACTGGTGTTTGACTTAAGATCTGATGCTTACCATAACTGTGTGTGAGATTGCTCTCCCTCTGGTACACCACATACCTGCTTCATCTCTCTGCATCTGCTGCATAGTTCTAATAAATACCCATAAATGTATAACCATCTTTGTCTTCTTTGTGTGACTGTGACAGTATACCAGACTGAAGAAAAACTATACACAGCTAATGGAGACTAGTGGATGCTAACCAGAAGCTGTCCACATCCATCCGCTGGAACAGTACATTCCATGTGACAAACGCTACCTTCCGCTCCCATGAGCGCCACTATCATTCCTGTGGTCATCACAAGAATGCCCCCATGCTTGCCCCATGAGCTACTCAGGCGATCCGATTTCTCTTACAATACTCTCTATATTAAGGCTAATGCTCACCAGTTTCCAAATGAGATTTCCAAAGTAATTTTTATGCTTTCTCTTCTTACAGGATGAGCTCTACAATGGGTGGATGCTCTTTAGAATGCCAGCACTCCTGTGATGGCCACCTACCAATCCTTTATCAATCACTTCAAAGAGCTGTCGGCTGTTCCACTCACTCCCCTCTTTGTATGACGAATTAATAACTCTATGGCAAGGCAACTAAACCATTAATGACTACACTCCTCATTTTTCTTATACTTCCCTCATCCATATCTCATGTATCTGATATACAAGCTCAATTAATTGTTAATTCTCGCACTATCCCCATAGATGTGCTGGTGGATTCTGGAGCGGCTGGTAACTTTTTTCTTCTCACTTCATTACCAAGCATCAAATCCCTTCTGTACGTATCTAAATTCAATATAAAATAACCACCATACAGGACTCATCATTAGACGACTGCAAGATATCCCGACCTACCAAGGAAGTGATCATCCAGTCTCCTCACCGTCGTCAAGAAAAATGAATTCTACTCATTCTTCATCATGCACTATGGCATAGCTAACAGTCCCTCCATCTTCCAAAACTTTATGAATAAAATCTTTAGAGACTTCCTCCATCGCTGTACTATAGTGTATATAGATGACATCCTAATCTATTCCCGTAACATTACAGAACACCAGACTCATGTCCAGAAGGTCCTCCAGCGTCTCGGAGAAAATCAACTCTTCCTAAAAGCAGAAAAATGCGAGTTTCACAAAACCTCAATCTCCTTCGTCGGATACATGATTACCACTGGGGGGTCAGTTTGAAGAAAAGTAAAGTGGACACACTGGACAATGGAAGGGAACCAAAGACTCTAAAGGACGCTTTATCAAGAACTACAGTATCCTCTCAGCTCCTTTAACCTACCTCCTGACTCGAGAAAATAAAAAAAAAAGATCAACAACACTTATTTATTCTACTTCATTTCCAAACATGCTGTACCTTTTAAGGTGTTTTTAAAAACCAAACAAAATTAAGGTAAATAAGAGTGTTTTGTATACATGAAATGCTAGTATAATAAACTATAGAAATGTCATTTCCACCACTGTCATTTCCACCACACTGCCCCCTGTAGTGGAAAAGACAGCACGTGGTGGTACATTTATGGTTACAAAACAATTGATATGGATTGCGGAAGTACAGGGGTTGGACAATGAAACTGAATCGGTGGCCAATTTAGTGTTGGTTTCATGGCTAAATTTGAGCAGCTAGTGGCCAGTCTTCATTCATCTTCGTTCCACACTTAACAGCAGATTATGAATGTTTAATTAGCAGAGTAAGAGCACAGTTTTGCTTAAAATATTGCAATGCACACAACATTATGTCAAATGGTGACATATTAGTTCAAAAGAGGATACATTGTTGGTGTGCGTCTCGCTAGCATATCTGTGACTATGACAGCAAGGTTTCGTAATGTTTCAAGAGCTATGGTATCCAGAGTAATGTCAGCACACCACCAAGAAGAATAACCACATTCAACAGGAGTAACTTAGCTTGCAAGTGTAAGTTGTCTGAAAAGATTTTCCTTGTGCTAACCCTGATTGTATCCAAAAGAAAAAACATAAAACCACAGTTGCTCAACTCACTGCAGAATTAAATGTGCAGCTCAACTCCAAACACATGGCCGACTGCTATAGCTAAACCTTTGCCTATGCCAAACGCCTGTTTCAATGGTGCAGCAGCAAAAATCTTGGTCTGTGGACAATGTGAACCGTTTTATTCTCTGATGAGTCCATCTGGGGGAATGAACTCCAGCAGCATCACGTGGTGACACAAACACTATTCTATGTAAAGAATGGCTCAAAATCTCACTGGACACTGTATCTGTCATTCCCGAGTTAAACTGATGGTATATTGTCTGCAAAAGGAGGTCCGACACCATTCTAATGAATTATTAATTCATTCATTCCTTCATTTTCTTTTCGGCTTAGTCCCTTTATTCATGAGGGTTCACTACAGCAGAATAAACCACCAATTTATCCAGCATATGGCTTACGCAGTGGACACCCTTCCGACTGCAACCCATACACTCTCATTCACACACATACACTATGGGAAATTTATCTTACCCAAATCACCTTTACTGCATGTGTTTGGGCTGTGGGGGAAACCAGAGCACCAGGAGGAAACCCACACCTACACAGGGAGAATATGCAAACTTCATACAGAAACAGCAACTGACCCAGCCCAGGCTCGAACCAGCGACCTTCTTGCTGTCAGGCGACAGCGCTATCCACTGTGTCACCACCACGCTGCCCCACTAATGAATTATTGTGCTCTATACCCAGGCCTTTCAGTTTCATTGTCCAGCCCCTGTAGATGTGTTATACTTTTTAGTTTAAAATTAATTAATATAATATTTGAATAATAATCGTTTTTTTCACAGAAAACACTGTTACTTTTCTAATAAGTTCTAAACCAAATTAATAAAAAAAGTTTAGTCTGTGACAGGTGTACAATTCAGCATTTGGTCCAGGACCAATTTAATTAATTGACAAATGTATAAATATTGTATTGATTGTGGAAAGATTGGTTAAACTAGTTACAAAAATGATCTTATACAATGTTTGACCGCTATAATTTATTTCAATTTGAAATAAAAGCTGTATATTGAGATGTGGTGGAAATGACATTTGTTCATTTCACGGTGGAAACAATGTCAAATATTAACACTTTCACTTTTACAACATAAATGTCTGTGTTTCAAAACTTCTCTAGGCCCCCAAAGCACTTTTAGACCCCTGGTGGTTAATGACTCTTGGTTTGTTTTGTGCTTGAGCACATGGCTTTGTCTTTTTTTGCATTAGCCATGTGCTCCGCTTATAATGCCTCATTGTGTCTAGCTATCACACCCTCTTGTTTAGATTGTCGAAAGCCAGCCACACTACACTTTTCGCTCCATAGACTTCCATTAAAACAAGTTTCGCAGTTTGCTGCATTGCAAAGGTCAAGCTTTGTGAACTCTGGCCAGTGAAATTGCACCATGTGACTCCATTAGACCAATCGAAAATCAAAACATGACCTTTCTGGGCAGAAATTTTAGATATGGAGCAATCGCTTGCTTTTTTTAATGTCTAATCATATTGTTTAATCGCACCCCTTTTCATAGCACCGTAAGACAGAAGCACAACTCTAGAGTGACCATGGTTTTATCCTCATTTTCTTGACTGTTTACTGGACACCTGCCCCTTGTTTGCTAACATCTCATCTAATCTTGGTTGATTTGTTTTGGATGTCCTTGTTAGTGTTTGCTGAATTTAGTCTAGAACCTGTCTTTGCCTTAGTTTTGTGTTTGTACCTATTTTTTTTATTGAGATTTTGCACTGAATTTTACATAAACGTGGAGATTGTCTAAATTTATCTATATTTTGACCAACTACAATTTTTCTACCTAAGATGTGCAATGTAGTGCGTGACCTTCTGTTCGATTATGCCTGATGTTGAGTTGAGATTGTATGAGCAGAGAAGCCTACGAACTCTGTATGTGTCTTGATGCTGGGTTCTAATGATAAAACTGCAAACTATTTTCTGCAGGAAATGTTTTAAATAACTGTATCTAACTCCTGGTCTTTTTCCATCTCTACAGGTATTTGGGAACTGGTAATCACCATAGCAGGGCAGGCCCTTGTCAGGATCATCAGTGTTGATGCACCCAGCTCTGCAAGTTCATCCACTCCTCCAGAGGAAACTGTACCTGGATATTGGAAGCTTTCAGCGGTGCGTCAGACTGAGTTGAGCCCAATTCATTTGGCTGTTGTCTGGTTTCTATGCATAATGCGCTTAATAATTGTACTTTCGTAATTTGTAAAGGATTTATTTTTCATTACTAAATGAAGCATTGCAATATTTACAAACCAGCTATTTAAGCATAGTTGGTGTTTTTTTTAAGATAATTCAGAATGAGATATTACATGTTTTTTTAAATTATTCAAATTAACATTTATCATTTTTATAATTTAGGCGTGTACTACTAGTTAATTTGTATGGTCAAAAATCTGGCCATCTTCCAGCCTAAACCACGACGAATGAAGTTCTGCACAAGACTTTTGGCCAGCGGAGAAATTAAAATGGTCGTGCCCAACTGAGTCTGGTTCTCTCAAGGTTTTTTTTCTTCACTCCCATCAGGTGAATTTTTTTTTCCCTCTCCGCTGTTGCCACTGCCTCGCATGGTTCAGGATTGGTAGAGCTACGCATCGATGAATTGGCTCTTCAGTGTTTGAACTCTCAGTAATGATTAAATCACACTGAACTGAGCTAAACTGAACTGAACTGAACTTAAACACTAAAACCTGAACCACACTGTTCCAGTTACTGAACCACACTGTTCCAGTTACTATGACCATTTATGTGAAGCTGCTTTGACACAATCTACATTGTAAAAGCGCTATACAAATAAAGCTGAATTGAATTTAATTGAATTGTATGTTAATAAATGCTTTAAAAACTCAACTTCATCCAGTTTTGTGACCTAATCTAAAGTGAGGATTATTTATGCTTTATAAATCCCTTATAAATGAGAATTAAAAGCTCAGATAAATTCTAAACAGAAAAAAAGAATCATAAACTAAATTATTAATTTCTATTCGTTTGAAGATACACAAATAAAACTGTATCAAATAAAAATATTTCTTGCAACCTTATCTAAAACACAATTACTGTACCATGTAAACATTGCATTCCATTATATTGTTAAATTATTATAATGTTGTTGTTTTATCCATTTTTTGACGCATTTTGACACTTCGTTATTCAGCAGTGTTTAAACTTTAAAGTAATTTTACTTTTTAAATAAGATTGCAAAGATTTTTTTTTATTTGATACCAAGCCTTTATTTGTCATTTATAAAGGATTTATAAATCATGGATAGTCCTCAGTTTAGATTAGGTCACAAAACTGCATGTGGTTGAGTTAATAAAACATGTTTTAACATACATAATAACCATTAATATATGCCTGAACAATAAGATATATAGACGTTGATTGGAATATTTTATTAATCATCTCTTATTCTGATTGATCTTAAAAACCTCCAACAGCTCTTAATTACAAATGGTTTGTAAATAATGCAATATTGAATTTAGTAATGAAAAATCAACCAGTCACAAATTATGAAAGTACAATTACTTTCATAATTACATCAATTACATTGAAAATGTGCTTTTGAGTCAATAATACAGCATTTGTAACTGCAGTTATAATTTGCTTACTAATGCTTATTAATGTAGAGGTAATGCTTAAAGGTTCACAAAACCCTCGAGTACTTTTTTTGAGATTTTAACAGATTTGTGTGTGTTGAGCATCAGTCAGGACAATGTTAGCACCTGTTAGCTTTAATTGTGGGGAAAACTGGGTAATTTTGAGCTTTTGTCAGGTAATTTCAGCTTCTCGGTTTAAAATTATTTTTGGGGTGGGATCAAAATCGATGACGTAGCGCAGAACTGCAAGTGCAAAGATGACGCGTTGGTTTCTTATTATTCATAGCGGAGATTTCCTATACTATGAGAAGAGCCGGCTTCTTAAATATTCATGAGCACTTGCTTTCCGAAGACAAAGCAGACCTGGCCGCTGTGCTGCTGTGTTCGCCTAAATCCTCCAAATTACCATCAAGTCTGCATTCAGACCTGGGGATTGAGGGAAAAGTCCTCATTTAGTGTTTATATGAACACGAATACCTTTATAATGATATAAATTGTGGTTGTGTATATGAAATTACAAATGTAGCAGGGAATTAAATTACTGTTTATTTCTTTGCATTTTAACTTTGTAAATTATAAAATCATGGGTCTCCGCATGGTTTGTGTCTCATTTTGTGAACTGACTGACAGTTGCTAGTGATGGGTCGTTCATGAACAATTTGTTCATTTTGAACGAATCTTCAATATGACACTGGAACTATGAGTGCTATCAGGGAGTGATTCGTTCTTCACATTTGTGCAGGTGGTATCGTTCATTTCAAGTCTTTTGAGTCGTTCATTGCTGAAAGGCAGAAGCCAATCATTTGAGTTAAGAGCCGGAAAAAGAATTGAGCCGTTCATCTCTCGAGTCCTCTATCGGGTCTGAGTCATTCGTTCCTCACGGGCCAATCATATGCATTTAGAGCCGGAAAAGAATTGAACAGTTTATCTCTCGAGTCCTCGGGTTTGAGTCATTCTGTCATGTGATGAACGAACGACTTAAGAACCAGAAGATTTGAAAGGTGAACTAATTATCATGGCTCCAATCTACTCAGACTGTGTACATTGGTTAAGATTATATGTGACTGTCAGTGTAACGTGAACGAACCACTGACATTTGAAGACATGAAGAGGTGAGCTGAGCAAAGAAAACCTTCATAGAAAATACCTTCATAGACAAAAGAGCGGGTAAACATTGAATTATTATTTTCTCCTTCTTATAGTATTCTATTTATGACTTATTTGTTGTGTGATCAACCTTTTGGGCTAGATGTAGATTTGTTTGGAAGCAATTCATAACATTTTAATAATATTTTGGCAAATTGAACCAAATGATGAAATGACTTGAAAAAAGATTTGTTTATCTCGATGAACAAGACTCAAAGATCCGAGTCAGTAAAATGATCCGAACTTCCCATCACTAACAGTTGCTGGCTCCCCTCCTTCTCTGCTCTGCTGGCCACACCCACTCCTGCCCTTTGCTAGCGGAGCTCCACGCCCACTATGATGCATCTTTTGAAAAAATTCTGAGGTGGACCTGAACTGAAAGTGGGGGGCGTCATGACCCTTTAACAAATAATGAATTCACTAGATGCTAATGCTTAATAAATGATTCATAGTGTGTAAAGGGTCACAGATTTCCCTTTATCGCACCAACAGGCGCTACGTCATAATCACGTTCCTACAAGAGCAAACACTTAATTGGTTAACGTGGCATGAATGTCTGCTAAAGTTCAGATTTTCCATCTTGAGCAATTCGTGCAACATGCTCATTAGCGGCGCTTTATGCAAATTTGGTCATTCGCACCACATCATTAACACGCATACCAAAGTCCATAATATACTTAGAGACATTTTGTAAAAGAGCGTCTATGATGCAAAAACAATTTTTGGAAGCTGTTTGTCAAACGTGTGTTGGTATAGTGTGTCCACAATTATGTTGGAGTGATATTAATGCATATAAACAAGACAGGATTTGCGAAGAAACCAGGATTAAAAGATCTGTTCTAACTCTGTGATAGAACTGCACTTCAAGAAGCAGTAAGTGATACACTGCATTTTCATAGTATATTGAACTACATGATTCATGACTGCTGGAATCACCACAGCTGCAGTGTGCACAATTATAAATGAGGATGCATCAATCACACAACAGGAGTCCCGGTTTGTAGACTTTAAATCAGGTAGATTTGCTGCAAGTAGAATAGCAAAAAAAGCACAACCGGCTCAATCATCATACTGTGGTATTTGAGACAGGCTCTCTGTTTCATTGTGTTTGGGTTGTTTTCCACCTTTTTTACTGTGTTTAGCCCTTTAAAGGAATAATTCAACAAAATTGACAGAATTTACTCATCTATATGCAGTTTACACACTGCTACTCTCTACTGTTTGAACATTTCATTCAACCATGAGGGGGTCATTGAAACATGAATCTAAATTGCTGAAAAATTACTGAAAAAACATGCTGATAAAAAGTGGGGAAAATTAGCATAACAAAACACGTTTTAGGATAGATAATAAAGGAATTTAATTACTGTTTTAAGATAAATAACTCCCTTTATTGTAAATGGTTTTAAAGGAATTCAACTGTAAAATGTAATAAGCTACAGGCTGAATTTTCCATTGAATCAGACTTCGAGGGCAACTAAAATACACACCACAATCTCTTTATGTCCCCGTTTGAAACTTCAGTATACACAGTAAAGGTCTCTACAATTATGTCCTCCAAACACACATGAAGAGTTTAAACAGCTCTACTTCAAGAAAAAAAAAATGCTTACTCATTTGGTCACGTCTAGCCTTGATTTTAAAATGCTTACTCATTTGGTCACGTCTAGCCTTGATTTGTTGAAATTATCTTCAGATAAACTATTTTTGCATGGGTTAACCGGCAAATTACACTTGATTAGCATTACACATTTGTACTGACAAGCTAAAATGATAAGTAATGGGGTCAGACTTCACAATAAGGTTTCATTAGATGGTAGTTAATACATTTATTAACGTTAATTATGAACAATACTTTTACAGCATTTATTGATCATAGTTCAGCATTTACTACACTGTAAAAAAAATTGTAAAAAAAAAAGGTCAAATGACTGGCAGCTGCCAAACAAAAACCACAAAATTACGGTCAATTTTTTTTGTTGAAATAAAGTGCAAAAAAAATAATAACAATAATAAATTACAGATATTTATAATTTAAAAATTTTTACAGAAAAAGACTGTTATTTTACAGACTTTTCCTAGATTATTATGATCAAATCTGATCAATAAAGTTACAAAATTATAGTTTTACAAAGAAACACTGTTATATTACAGACTTTTCCTAGATTATTATGATCAAACACCATCAATAAAGTGACTGCACTTAAAGTTTAAGAGAAAATAATGTTATTTAAAAGAATTTTCCCTTAATCATTACGATCAAACTTCTTAAATAAAATGCCAAGACATGCTCAAGGTCGTAATTTAACAGTTTTATTGTGGATCAAAAAAGCCTGGAAAAAACAACATACGAAATACAACTGATTTAAATTCTCACAACTTTAAAAACTAGTTGTTACATTTCATTGAATAGTATTTCTGTAAAACATGTAGAGGTTTAAGTTATATTGAATGATTCAGTTCCAAATCTTGATGAAAAATGAAATAGAACTTTAATATGAAGGAGTGCAGATCCAAATGCAGGTTTATTACACATGGCAATGAGATGGCCAGGCAAGCAACTTTCAACACAGGGGCAAATAGATGTATGCATGGAATCCAGAGTCATGATCAAATAACAGGCAAATGGTCAGTCCTGGCAGCAAATAACGTAAACAATTAAAAAATAAAGCAAGGCAAAAAAGAGAAACGCATCATAATGTTCACAGTAACCATATTAAAAGACTTACAAAACTGCTCTTAAAGTCCATGTAATCAGTTCATAATGATCCTCCGACTGTGTGTGTGCGTGCGTGTGTGCGTGTGTGTATTCGTACACTATTTTATAATAACAGTTGGACACATGAGAGCTGCTTCACTCTGTCTTGTTTACTCAGGAACTGACGTCATGACCACTGTGTTACCACATTACAGATTTGAACAACATCATTCATTCATACGTTCCGCTTCCAATGTATCATTTATGGTACACCTCCCCTTTTAAGTTGGAACCCTCTTCTAACATTTACTTTTAAAAACAAACATTCCACTACAAGTGACATCATCTCTAAATATGAGCTTGAACTCAAGCAAACAACTTTCTTTTCTTTTTACTTTTTTTTCATTTGAACATACCTCTATCCTCTTTACAAGCTCAAACGCTCAGGTGGGTCGTGACACTCTGCCTGAACTTGTTACATGAGACTCTCTGGACCTATCCTTGTCTCTTACAGGATAGATATGAGTTTCGGTGTTACCTGTGTCAAGGGTTGTGTCTCTGGGTTCAGTGAGTTCTTGATGTTGCATTGGGTGCATTGCCCGCACATGAGTGCGGTTTCTCCTCAGCAGTCCTTCATCAGTGTGTATGATGTAGGATCTTGGTGTTACCGCTGGACTCATGACTGTCCCTTGAGATTGTTCTCTTGGCAGCCCCACACTTTGTCTAGGTTTCAGTATTGGCAAAGGACGTACTCGGTGGCGCATATCACACCAGCATCGCTGTTTGTCTTTTGCTCGCCTCTCACACTTCCTGAACCCCTTGATATTTGGCCATCGAGGTTTTAAAATCTTTGGAAACTGTGGTAATGAAGTGCAAGGTACTCCTCCCCATGAGAAGTTGTGCTGGAGAGTAGCCATTATATAGAGCCATAGCCTGATATGTCAGAAAAGCTTTTGTTTTCTCTCCGCCTCCTTTTCATGGTCCTTTTACTGTTGCCACTGCACGCTCTGCTTCTCCATTTGCTTGTGGGTATCTCGGGTTGCTAGTAATGTGTTCAAACTAGCGCTGTCAAAATTAGTGCGTTGACGCATGCGATTAATTTTAAATAATTAACGCGTTAAAAAAATTTACGCAATTAAGGCAGTTGCAGGGTTTTTTTTACTTCCTGTTTTCGTGGAGGTGTGTTCAACATGCAAAAAAATGTGGATAAGACCAAGGAAGCACTTTTTGAAGGCAAGTTCCAGTATAAAACATTTAGTTGCATCACAGGTTATCCAGAGTTTTATGCAATTTCAGGTGTTTCATTTTTAACTTTCGACATCTGTTGTAAGTTGATACCGCATGGCGAACAGAAAGAAAATCCTCCGCATTTCGTGACTCAGTGTTCCTTTAAAGGTAATAAAATAACTGCTTAGGCTACATGGTAGAATTTTAATAAGAGTATAATCTTAATCATATTAAAATCGGAGTATTGGTGTCTTATGTACATGTACTCAGAAAGTCTCTGGTGAAGTAGCGAGCTGTCCAAGACAGGGCATTACTCTGCCTTTCAGCATGAGCCCTCCAAGTTTAGCGTGTTTCCTTATTAAACGCAACGAAAGCGTATGCTTCGCGTTGTTGTGTCAGAATCCTTGTGAAATACAGTAATACTTAAGAACGCTTAGTTTAAGCAAATTTGATGAACGCGATCATGTGTGTTAAATCTGAAGGCAGTCGCTCCAGCGCGTTGTGTGTGTCTGTGTCAGGCCCGTTGAGGGGTGTCAGGGGTGGAGTGAGCGACGTATCTGAATAGGGGCGTGTGCGCGAGATGTACCTGAAGGACGGTGGGGGGTGAGTTGCGCGTGACATACCTGAAGAGCTAGGAGGGATGCGGGGGAGAGGGGTGTGCAATGTATTTAACGACCGCTTTGCGAGAGATTATCATTCATTTGCGGGCATCCGGGAGTCTCTGTGCATTTGCGGGATACTCCTAGTCTTAGCAACTGGATGAATGTAAAGGAGGATTAAGCAAAATTGTTTCTACTTTATAATTAATGTTCTCAACTCACAGCAATAAAACTTTACAATGAGTGCAACTGTTTGTATTCAATAGTTTATTATTATAATTTTCCATTTTTCATATCTGTAATGCCTGTATTTTGAATTTTTTTGCAGTCCACTTAGAATCCAACATGGAAATCATTGTTTTTTTTTGTTTTTTTTTATTGGCATTGAAATTGGGATTTTTATTGGTTTTGAAATTCAAATTTCATTAACATGCCTGTGTTTTAATTTCTGTAATAAATATGGCTGTCAAGCCAGGATCTTGATGGTTTATTGTGGGTATGTTGTTTTCGTGAAGAAATCTGTGTTACAAGTTAGACAAAAATTCTAATAACAATTATATTTTGAATTTAAATAGTATTTGTCTTGTGTTTACATTAATTTTACCTTTAAATAGCCAAAATTACAAGTTTCAGTATTTTAAATGCGATTAATTTTTTGAAAAAAGGTGCGATTAATTAGTTAACTTTTTTTAATCGATTGAAAGCACTACTGCAAACCCATAGTCACTTGCAATATTCTTAAAGAGTGCACAGCTATACTGTGGTCCATTGTCTGACATAACAGTCTCTGGAATTCCATGGCGACTAAACACATCTTATAGTGCTACAATTACAGTATCAGTACATTGAGCTGGCTACTTCAAGGTAGCATGAAAAAAGGTCCACAACCAGGAGATATGTAGTCTTTTCCCAGAAAAATAACTCGCTTCCAGGGTCTTTCAGGCACTGGGGTAATCAGCAAGGGTTCTCTGTGTTCTGCTCTACTCTGTGAACATACAGTATAGTACAGTTCTCCACCAACTGACTTATGTGAACAGACAGTCCTGGCCACCATACGGCCTGATGGGCTCTGACTCGGCATTTGACAATACTCTGGTGACCATCGTGTATGTTATGGAGGACCTCCTGCCTTATGCAATGAGGAATTACTATTTTTTGGCCCCAGAGGTGTAGCTCTCCAGCAATAGTAAGATTTTCTGTTTCCCAACTCAGGTTGAAGATCATGTTTCATCAGCCACTCAGTCTCACAGTATTAGATGAGTTTTCCACAAATAGGATCAGCTTTCTGATTCTTAATTATAGTAGTCAACCGTGTCTCTGTAGCTGGGAGGGCCTGAATCACTGCATCCACAAACACCTTTACTTCCTCCTCTTCCTGTTTCTCCTCCTGCGTAAATGTATGTTTTACTGCGGCTCTTGATAATGTGTCAGCAGTTATGAGCTGTTTACCCGGCACATGCACAATGTCAAATGTGACATCGTTCCCTCTCTCTGTCAGTCCAGTTGGCTTTTCTGTTTCGCTGCATCTTCAGGACTGCTGAATTTCTGTTATAGTTTGTGACTTTATTCTGGCTGTTGTTTTGCTTTTCTTTTTTTTGTCTGAGGATCACGAAAGGGACACCCTCTGCTGGGAATATGTTCTGCCAGCACTGTTTACAGTTGAAGACTGCCAAAAGACTTTTTGCTCTGTTTTTTTCCCTCCTCCTGGCTGGATTTTGGTCTTCCTCAAGAAAATAACTTATTTTCTATCTAACTTATTAGAATTTTAATCAGTTGTATTTCGCATGTTGTTTTTTCCAGACTTTATGATCCAAAATAAAACTGTTAAATTATGACCCTGAGCTTGTCTTGGCATTTTCATAAAGCTTGGCATTTGCTTAATCGTAATGATTTAGGGAAAATTATTTTAAATAACATTGTTTTCTCTTGAACTTTAAGTCCAGTCACTTTATTGATGGTGTTTGATCAAAATAAAATAGGAAAAGTCTGTAAAATAACAGTATTTCTTTGTAAAACACTTATTGTGTAACTGTATTGAACATATTTTATCATAATAATTTAGGAAAAGTCTGTAAAATAACTAAATAAATAATAAATAAATAATAACAATAAATAAATAAATAAACTAAATAAATAATTTCTTTGTAAAAAAAAAAAACTTAGTGTAACTTTACTTGAACAGATTTGGTTATAATGATCGAGGAAAAGTCTGTAAAATAAAGTGTTTTTTTGTAAACATTATTATGAGTTATATTGTGCACTTTATTTCAACAAAGAAATTTTTCCGTAATTTTATGTTTTTTGTTTGGCAGCCGTAGCTGCCAGTCATTAGACCTTTTTTACGATTTTTATTTATTTATTTTTTTTACAGAGCAAGTAATTACAATTTATTACTTTAATTTTACGTAATTTTAAATATACTTTAAAAAACAGGAAAAAAAATACTGTAAATAATATGGCAATTTTATTGTATAAAACAAATTGCTGTAATTCTGTCTTTAATGATAAAGTCCCTAAAATGACAGTTAAATGTTAATTCAGAGAGATTGTCATTTTACTAAGTTTTGAATATAATTTTAAATGACAAAAATTTACTGTAAAAAATTTAGAGATATTTTTTGTAAAATTAGGTTTTTTTTTGTTTTTTTTTTTTTTTACAGTGTAATGCATTTTTAACAACCAAATTCATGTTTGGTAACATTAGTTAATGCACCATAAACTATCTATAACCAATGAAAAACTGTATTTTCTTTAACTAACAAGCAAATACTTACTGTTACCATTAATGCATATCAAAACAATATTGTTAAATTCTGAGATTTATACCTTTAGATTTTTTGTGGTAATTTGATCCGGTTATACAGAATTGTATTACATAATCAGAATAGCTTAGTCTTAATCTGCTCCATTAAATTAAACACAGGTCTAATGTAAGAAACACTTTTAAAACATTTAATATTTATGGCATTTCTACATGAAGTGCAAATAAACACAGTACAGACTTGAGATTGCCATGCCAGAATATTTAATATTTATCCATTTGCAGGTCAAATAGATCCAGTACAAAATTCTTGGATAAACAAAAATATATGAAACACAAGAAAAATGGAATTTCCTAAAATACTACTATCATAGCGCTAACAGCAGAACAACTTGATAAAATAGAAGAAATAAAAACATTAAAATAGAGAAACCATAAACGTGACTTTTTCAGAATGCAGAGAAGGCTCCAGTGGCCTTACATTAGGGGATAGCTGGCCATTGTCGCAATGCCACAGTGATTGTTTTTGTCTTTTGCCATGTAGATGTAGCCTTTGTCACCCCATTTGTCAGACCAGCTAAAAAAAGTTGAAAGAAATGATAAAATATAAAAACATGCAATCAAGCTAGTACACGCAAAACTAAAGATTGTTTGCATCATACCTGTTCTTCACAATCCAGTATCTATTCCCAGCAACATCAGCACCCTGATAACCATAGCCAACCACCAAGACTGCATGATCAAGTCGACTGGTACATGCTCTCTCATAATAGATGCCTAAAGATCAGAATATTAGAAAGGAGTTAAGGCAGAGTAAGTTCAGTAATAAGTTTGTAATAATTTTAGCAAATACTGAATTAAAACTAGAGTTGAGGGATATCAGGCACCTACCAGACTGATAGAACTGTAGGGATTGATGTGATGCGTCAATAGCAACAGATACAGGACCCACAGCAGCAACAGCATTCATTAGGGCAAGCTCATTACCTCTGGGGATGTCCACGAATCCGGTGATTTTAGCGACATTAAAACGGGGGTCATACCGGCATGGCAGATCATCCTGCAAGCACAAAGTTAAAATAAGAAAAAAGTGGTACATTGAAGTCTTAAAATACTTAATGACCTTCATTCAAAGAGATTAAAAAACTAAAATGACATTTTTCCACAATCTGCAAATACAGCAGTTTAATCCCATGTCTTCAAAAGAAAATGTTTCATTGCTCAGAAACCGTCACAATATGATTCTTACCCTTGCAAGATAAGGGTATGACTGCTCAGAATCCAGCCCCTTGTTTTCTTTAACATACTGGAAGGCCTGGTCCATGATGCCTCCATTACACCCTTGATTGCCCTGTGGTCTGGAACAGTCCACCAAGTTTTGCTCACTCATAGAAATCAGCTTTCCAGTTTTACGGAAGAGCTGACCTTCCAAGGCACCCGTTGAACTGAAAGACCAGCAAGATCCACATTGTTTCTAAAACCAAAAAACAGAAGAGTCACCAAACAGTAAAGCTACAAATACACATACTGACATTTAATAGCCATTTATATGTTAAACTGGGTTTACCAGATCAACTGTAAATAGATCAATTGTAATAGATGCAACTATAGGTCCTAATTTAGCATAAAACATTTGCAGTTTTCAGTTACTTTAAACTCACCTGGTCTTTGACAGGAGTAACATAGCCCCTCTGTCTCCAGTCAACCTGTTGTGGGGCTGCAAAAAAGCTGGGTTCCATGAACAACGGGCCCTGTGACGTCCGGTTGGGGTCATGCTTATAACCATTCATTGCCTGTCTGAACTCCTCATTTGTCTATTAAAGAAATTGTAGTGAAATGTTAATAAAACAGTCTTACAAATAGTACTTTAAAAAGGTATCGATAGCACCTCAAATTGAGAGTTAAAGTAATTTTGCAGAAAATTCATTAAAGCACACAGGGCTTAAATCTCTAATCTAGGATGTTGTTGACTGTAATTGAATCATTTAATAAACAAAACAACATTCTGATCTGGTTTCACACTTATGAATCTTGCATTTTGATAGTTTTTTTTTCTCTCTTTGACCATTTGGATTGTATAAAGCAATATAGATAGAGAAATAAATGACTGTAATTGACTGTAATACTAAACTGCTCACCATGTCACCAAATTGATTCATTCCCATTTTAAAGGTGTGATTTCCATAGGAATACTCAAAGTTGTGTTGCTCAATTTTTCTCAAGTTCTCCTCCCAAATCATTCTCCTCCCGACCTCTACGTCCTGGAGTAGAAAGTAGATACAGTATCAGCTATTGCAAAGCACCAGTTCAACATAAACACATGCACTGCATCATTCATTCATGTTAAGCTGATACATGGCTAAAGACTACAGTCTTCCCACCTCATGATAGCTTTTTCCATGCTGGCTCTTCCAGGAGTTCCAGTGGTCGTCTAACTGGATGTCTATAGATGAAGCAGCAAACACTGCACTTATGCACAGCGTGACGAGCAAAGCAAACATCATCCTGCCTGAAGGACTAACAGAAAAAAACAATAACAGTAAAAAAAATTTACCTTAAAGCAAATGTAAAGAAAATTTATAAACATTAACAAAACACTTTAAACAGGCAACAGCACAAGCAGTTCACTTTACTGTGAGTTGAGGTAAATGTCACATTAATATAATACAAGCAATGTCTCCTATGAAGGAAAGAAAAAAAGAAAGATTTACACTTACCTTTCACAAGCAAACCTTACTGACTGCAATTGCTTACAATTGAGTGTGTTTTATAGCCTGTCCGAACATAGAGACGGTCTCTCATTGGCTGACGTTGATGATGAAACTAGTCAATTTACAGCCAATCAGGTGCAGCAAGAACTTTATCTTGTCATGTGATCCAGCATCACAAGTATTCATCAATAGACTATGGTGATTCTTTATATTATTAGTGGACTGTAACAAGATTAAGGCAATCAGAAATGTTTTGTTATTACCACAGTTTATAAAAATTGTAAAAAAAACATTTACAATACACTAGTGGAAAGATTACTAGAACACGGTACGCTTGATTGGGGGATGTAGAGATTGTTTAAGGTTTGTTTTAATCATTGTTTGTGTTTGTCACATAAGGGTGTGTTTGACCAATCCCACATGCTTAGACAGAAAATAATCCAAGAGAAAACACAGAGTCCATTTAGAAAACTAAGCATTAGTTTAGCAAAATTTAGAAAACTAAGCATTTTTAAATAGCATCAGGGGCTAATTACTTTCATTCTAATTACTAAATATATTTAATAATTTAGACTGACTGAAATTAGCAGACACAATACTTCCAGTTTTATAGTATATATATATATATATATATATATATATATATATATATATATATATATATATATATATATATATATATATATATATATATATATATACATATCCTTTTCTGGCTGCAGGAGAGAGAACATCATTGCACATTTAAGAATGTGTATGTTTGCCCTACAGTTATAATTGTTTAATTACCGTTTGATCTGTTATTAATCTTTTTTAAACATAAACCAGTAAATAAATAAAAGTAGCAAGCTGGTTACTCACTCAATAAACATTTTAAAGCAAAACCAGACATAAACACAAAATAATTAGATGTTATTATACTTTCAGGCTAATAAAATGAGTGTTAAAGGCCAGGTTATAGTTGGTGTTAAGGTACAGAACTTTCCTAAGTCCACTTAAAATTTATAAACTTGAATTTTAGATTATTTTACCTGAGCAGTTTAACATCCTCATGAACTTTTTTAGCATTGCATAATCTTTTCTGACATTAAAGTTTATTTTTAAGTGTTATCATCATATCAAATAAAGAAAACAGCTCAGTTGCCTGTAAGCGTTTACTGCATATTTAAATGTGTTTTAAAACAAGTGTTTTCCCACCACTGTTAGAATGCATATGCATTTCTGTTGCAGTTTAAGAATGTTTCAATTAAGATATTTAAGTTAAATTAGATGGTGCATCAACATAAAAGTTTTTTTTTCTGAAATGCTAAACTATCCTCTCGGCCTATTGATTCAGTACAGGACTACCGACACCCAAATCTCGAAGGACACACAGTACACACACAGTGAATCCCAAGAGACTCATCACACCCTCCATCACCCAACACAAATGCTGTTCGAGAAATGCGGAGGTTTTCTTTAAATTTGGTTTGCAGTATCAAATTCCATTAAAACAACTGTTTCCCACCAGTCCTTACTTCAAACTCATCCCTCAAAGTTTGTTGTGAGAGAATTAAGGAAATGTGCCTGAATGAAAGTGAAACTGCTGAACTGCAGTTGAAGTCTAAAACCTAAAAATGAAACCCCCAAAATTACATGAAACTCTGGAGCATACTGTGGTTGTTACACTCTCGGCTCTTTCCTGTTGCTCCAATCACCACTCTCCCTCACCATCCACCTCTCACCACACCCGTGAACAATCACCAGAATACTATTTACCCGCACCTGCAATCATCACACACTAGATATAATCACCTCCTTCACTCATTCACTGGCTGGAATCAAAGTTTGATGGTTCACCTCATCTTCTTTCCCTCTTCCTCTCATCTTCTTCTGTGGATATCCCTCTGATACATCACATACCTGCTTCATCTCTCTGCATCTGCTGCATAGTTATAATAAATTCCCATAAATATAAAACCATCTTTGTCTTCCTTGTGTGACTATGACAGGATTCCCGACTGAAGAAACACTATACACAGCTAATGGAGACTAGCACCATTCTAACCAGAAGCTGTCCACATTCCATGTGACAAACGCTACCTTCCGCTCCCATGAGCACCACTGCCATTCCTGTGGTCATCACGAGAATGCCCCCATGCTTGCCCCATGAGCTACTCAGGCAATCCGAGTTCCTGCAATGTTTTTCTCCTACAATGCTCTCTATATTGAGGCTAATGCTCACAAGTTTCCAAATGAGAGTTTGAAAGTTGCTTTCATGCTTTTCCTTTATACCTCCGACATCCGGATCCTAAGCTGCCCTTCACAGTGAAAGTTGATGCAGCTTATGCCGGAGTAGGCGCCGTACTCTCCCAGCAGTGGTCTGGTGAACCCAGCGTACTCCATCTGTGTGCGTACTATTTATGGCATTGGCGACTGCCGATGAAACTTGCCCTTGAAGAGTGGCTTGAAAGAGCTCAATTCCCCTTCATGGTCATAACGGACCATAAGAACCTTCAATATCTTTGCAATGCCAAACACATAAATGCTCGTCAAGCTCGCTGGTCCTTGTTCTTTGCCTGGTTTGACTTCAACATCACCTATCAGCCAGTTCACAAGAACATAAAAGCCAATGCCCTCTCCCGTATATATTCACCTGAACCCCCTATTGATACTTATTTGTAAGGTTACACAACCATTTTCATAGTAGTAGTTTATCTCCAGGGTCTGGTGGGCGTTCTTCCGTATCCTGTGCACCACCATCAGCCTATCTTCTGGTTACCAACCTCAGACAAACGGACAGACCGAGTGTAAAATCCAAGAGATTTCCCGTTACCTCTGTATGTACTGCCATCAGCATCAAAACACCTGGGGCCAGTATCTGCCTTGGACTGTGTATGCTCAGAATTCCCTCTGTCAAACCTCCACCGGCCTAACACCTTTTCAATGTGTTGTATTATACAACCTTACCTGTTTCCATGGACTAGCGAAACCTCAGAGGTGCCCACAGTGGATCACTGGTTCAGAGAGAGGGTATGGGACTCAGCACATGTCCATCTTCTGCAGGCAGTACGGAGATACACTGACACCGCAAATCATCACCGCCTACCTAATCCACTTACCATCCTGGAGGTATGACTCTCCACCAGGAACATCCACCCAGGATTGTTTACAGTGCACTCCAAATTAACCATCACTTATCGCCTCAACCTGCCTTCTTACTACAGTTTTGCACCTACCTTTCATGTGTCCTCACTTAAACCTTACACTGATCCTGAGGAGAGTGATGAAGCCAATTATGATATGGGGATGGTTAGAAGGCCATGATGGACAGAGGCCTGTGGGAAAATTGGGCCTGGATGCCGGGGTTAAACCCCTACTCTTTTCGAAGGACATCCTGAGATTTTTAACGACCACAGAGAGTCAGGACCTTGGTTTAACGTCTCATCTGAAAGACAGCGCTCACTGAGCAGTATAGTGTACCCGTCACTATACTGGGGCATTAGAACCCACACAGACTGCAGGTTGGGCACCCCCTGCTGGCCTCACTAACACCACTTGCGGCAGCAACCTAGCTTTCCCATGTGGTCTCCCATCCAGGTACTGACCAGGCGCAGACCTGCTTGGCGTCAGTGGGCAACCATGTGAGAATTGCAGAGAGCTAGCTGCTTCAAAATCTGGTCTAGACCCAGCGGAGGATATAACTCCTATTGAGTAAGTCTCTTATTCTTACCTTCATGATTGATATGAAATATGTCTTCACAGGCCACTTATAATTTCATTGCTGTACAAAGTGTATCCTATAACAGGTATTGCGTATAATGATAAACATAAGCCTATATAATAAAATGTAATCTTTTATGAAAGAAACATAAATAGCCTGCAATTGACAATTTTGAGGGATGTAACCAAAAACAATGGTACCAACTTATTTTGTGTAGTAGTTCTCAAAAGTCTTGTGAAGAAATGTTCTCTATGTGTTTCACGGCCTGGTTTCAGTGACTTCAAAATTTTAGTTTTTCACTTACCATGCATAAACGTTTCTTTCTCAAAAACACAAACACATACATACACACAACTATGGGCACTTTCATGTCCTTTAATTATATATCCAAAAATATATAATTTTGTTAAAATTCCTCTTTCTTTGTCAACAATAAAACCTACTTTTAAAAAATTCACTAGCTTTCTATTTTTTTTTTTCATATTATTTCACCTCCTTTTGGTGTCAAAATCACTGTTTTCGCCTTGTTGCACAACCAGAGTTTTAAACTTCAATAATGAAAATACCATTTAAAAATATTATTTATCTGAAAACTATTAATGTATACTAATTAAGCAGTAGGGAAATAAGTTAAGTATTTTATAGTTAAAAATATTAGACTATTATCAATATTATTTTTTATACAAAGTATAGCTGCCGCACAGTATCATTGTCTATTCCAGCACAACACTGAAATTTCACTTTGACTTCACTTTCACTTTTTGTGAAACATTGTTTAGGTGGTTTCTATGAAAATGAATAGTGACATCTGAGCACATGTTCAATATGGAGAGAATAAAAAAAAAACACTTATTTATTCTACTTCATTTCCAAACATACTGTACCTTTAAAGGTGTTTTTAAAAACCAAACAAAATTAAGGAAAATACTAGTATAAAATCAAAGCTAATCAGGGAGACTATCTTTCATTTTTTCACAATAAACTGTAGAAATATCATTTCCACCACTGTCGTTTCCACCACACTGCTCCCTTAGGTGGAAAAGACAGCATTTGGTGGTACATTTATGGTTTCAAAACACAATTGATATGCATTGCGGAAGTACAGGGGTTGGACAATGAAAAACTGAATTGGTGGCCAATTTAGTGTTGGAGGTTTTATGGCTAAATTTGAGCAGCTGGTGGCCAGTCTTCATTCCACACTTAAGAGCAGAGTGTGAATGTTTAATTAGCAGAGTAAGAGCACAGTTTTGCTTAAAATATTGCAATGCACACAACATTTTGTCAAATGGTGACATGTCAGTTCAAAAGAGGATACATTGTTGGTGTGCGTCTCGCTAGCACATCTGTGACTAAGACAGCAAGGTTTCGCAACATATCAAGAGCTATGGTATCCAGAGAAATGTCAGCACACCACCAAGAAGAAGAATCACATTCAAAGGGAGTAACTTTGGATGCAAGAGTAAGCTGTCTAAAAAAGGTTGTCCATGTGTCCATTTTGTTTTCGATATTTCTGACACATTCAGTTATAGCGGCAAAAACTCAAAAACCTCTAACTCTTCAAAAAAATCTAAAGTGTGTTTCCTACAAAAAGACAAAGCTGGTTATGTTTCACAGCTGTCTTTTTCTTTTTTTTTGCTCAACATTATGACCACTGTTCCCTTTAAGCCCTTGCAATATGCGCTTAGCCGAGAGAGCTCGCGCGGAGTGGAGCTCTCAGTAAGGCACAGTTGGAAAAGTGCTTCTTTTTTTCGTGTTTTTTTTTTTTTTTTGCTCTGCTCATCGCGAGCTCTCCCAGCTAAGCGGATATTGTGAGGGCTTAAGTGTGTGTATGTGTGTGTGTGTTTGTTTGTTTGGTGCTGTCAATGTTTGTGTATGTGTGTGAATGAAAGACAGTGTGGTGCTGTGTGTCTGTATGTTTATACACACAGCTTGTTATAGCCTCCCCCCAAAATATAACACTGTGTATGGAAAGCATCGTCAATGCACCGTGATATCGAATTGAATCGAATCAATGGCATGATAATCGTAACCGAACTGAACCGTGAGACCAGTATAGGTTCACACCTCTAATTAAACCACAGTTGCCCAACTTACTGCAGAATTAAATGTGCAGCTCAACTCCAAACACATGGCCGACTGCTATAGCTAAACCTTTGCCTATGCCAAACGCCTGTTTCAATGGTGCAGCAGCCAAAATCTTGGGCTGTGGACAATGTGAAACATGTATTATTCTCTGATGAGTCCATCTGGGGGAATGAACTCCAGCAGCATCACGTGGTGACACAAACACTATTCTATGTAAAGAATGGCTCAAAATCTCACTGGAAACTGTATCTGTCTTTCCCTAGTTAAACTGATGATAAATTGTCTGCAAAAGGAGGTCCGACACCATTCTAATGAATTATTCATTCATTCATTCATTCATTCATTCATTCATTTTCTTTTCGGCTTAGTCCCTTTATTCATGAGGGTTCACCACAGCAGAATAAACCACCAATTTATCCAGCATATGTCTTACGCAGTGGACACCCTTCCGACTGCAACCCATACACTCTCATTCACACACATACACTATGGGAGATTTATCTTACCCAAATAACCTTTACTGCATGTGTTTGGGCTGTGGGGGAAAACGGAGCACCCGGAGGAAACCCACACCTACACGGGGAGAATATGCAAACTTCATGCAGAAACTGCAATTGACCCAGTCAAGCTCGAACCAGTGACCTTCTTGCTGTCAGCCGCACTATCCACTCACCACCACGCTGCCCCACTAATGAATTATTGTACTCTATAACCAGGCCTTTCAGTTTTATTGTCCAGTCCCTGTAGATGTGTAATACTTTTTATTTTAAAATTAATTCATATAATATTTAAATAATAATCGTTTTTTCAGAGTATACACTGTTTCTAATAAGCTCTAAACCAAATTAATATAACAATGTTAAATATTAACACTTTCTCTTATCTATGTTTGTCCTCTTGCAGATCTTAAAGCTAGACAAATTGTTTAAACTTATGAGGCTATGTTACGTTACTCTTGAACAAGTTCTTTTTACTCAACTTCACAAGGCTAAAAGTGCCTGTAGTTAAAGAATTGTCCATACATACATCCTGCTTAGGTCTTGTAGCCCAGCATGTGCTGTTTACAGTGTTATCACACTTTAAACATTTATATGTTTTTAACATACTGAAAACAACATTAAAGTCAGTGCATTTTAAAACTTCTCCAGGGCCCCAAAACACTCTTTGATCCCTGGGGGTTAATGACTCTTGGTTTGTTTTGTGCTTGAGCACATGGCTTTGTCTTAGGGCCTACTCACACTATGCGCTATCCGAACCATGCCCAGGCCCGTTTCCTGGATCGTTTGAGAAGTGTAAGCGCGCTGAATCAGGCTCAGGCACGGTTTACTTGGCCGGCCCTGGCCCGGTTGGAAGAGGTGGGCCTGAGCGCGGTTCACTTGGGCTTTGGCGCGGTACGTTTGTAGTGTGAGTGCAAAACGCGCCAAAGCCCGAAACTGAAAGCGAGACGTGACTTTAAGGGACTGTTACATATGGATTTATTAATCATTCTTACTGTTCAGTGAGCGCAAACTGCAGTAGTTTATTAAAGACACAAAATCCTCACTGCACGACAGCTGCACACCTTCAACAGATCTCCTCATTCCTCCAGCACGAAGGCTTTATGATTGTTTATAAGCGCCAAAAGTGGCGGATCTGTTTGGCGAAATATCTGACTGCGTGTCCCTGCATCTCTAAGGACTGTTTGGCGAAATATCTGACTGCATGTCACTGCATATCAAACGACTGAAACGATATAACTAGAGAAATCTCCACTGTGCTGAGCGAGAGCGCTTCTCACTGAACAGCGCAGCATCGATGACGTAAGCGTGCCCAGGACTGATTGTGGTGTGAGTGCGGGCCGTCGGGGGAGACGGGAGGGGGGGCAAGCATGCTTTGGCCCGGTTTGAGAAAACTGTACCTAGTGTGAGTACGGTCTTAGTTTGCATTGACCATGTGCTCCTCTTATCGTGCCTCATTGTGTCTAGCTATCACACCCTCTTGTTTAGGTTGTCGAAAGCCACAGTCACACTACACTTTTTGTCCCATAGACTTCCATTCATACACATGCAAACGCAGCAGACCTGAAGCGCAACCTCTTACAACAAGTTTCGCAGTTCGCTGCATTGCAAAGGTCATGCTTTGTGAACTCTGGCCTGTGAAATTGCAACACGTGACTACATTTGACCAATCAAAAATCAAAACATGACCTCTCTGTTCAAAAATTTTAGATATGGAGCAATCGCTTGCTTTTTTTAATGTCTAATCATATTGTTTATCATATCACACCCCTTTTCATAGCACCGTACGACAGAATTTTGCAAGAACATACTCTAGAGTAACAATATTTTCAAACCAGTTGTTTGAGCATAGTTGGTGTTTTTGTAAGATAATTCAGAATGAGATATTAAATGTTTTTTTAAACTATTCAAATGAACATTTATAATTCTTATGATTCAGGCATATACTACTAGTTAATTTGTATCAACTTCTTACAGTTTTGTAACCTAATCTAAAGTAAGGACTATTTATGCTTTATAAATCCCTTACAAATGGCAATTAAAGGCTCAGGTAAATTCTAAACAGAAAAACAAATCATAAATGAAATTATTCATTTATATTCGTTTGAGGATACACAAATGAAACTGTATCAAATAAAAAAATAATTCTTGCAACCTTATCTAAAATACACTTACTGTACCATGTAAACATTGCATCCTATTACATTGTTAAATTATTATATTGTTGCTGTTTTATCGAATTTTTTGTTGCATTTTGACACTTCAGTATTCAGCAATGTTTAAACTTAAAAGTAATTTTCCTTTTTTAATAAGATTGCAAAGATTATTGTTCATTTGATACCAAGCCTTAGTTTGTCATTTATAAAGGATTTATAAAGCATGAATAGTCCTCACTTTAGATTGGGTCACAAAACTACATGAGGTTGAATTAATAAAACATGTATTAATATACATAGTAACCATTAATATATGCCTGAATAATAAGATATATAGTCGTTGATTAGAATGTTTATTAATCATCACTCATTCTGATTGATCTTAAAAACCTCCAGCTACTCTTAAATACAAATGGTTTGTAAATAATGCAATATTGAATTTTGTAATAAAAAATCAACCAGTCACAAATTATGAAAGTACAATTATTAAGCACATCATAAATGTGCTTATAAGTCAATAATACAGCATTTGTAGCTTCAGTTATAAACTGCTTACTAATACTAATTAATGTAGAGGTAATGCTTAACTAATAATGAATTCACTAGATGCTAATGCTTAATAAATGATTCATAGTGTGTAAAGTGTTACAGATTTCCCTTCATCACACCAACAACAGGCGCTACGTCATAATCGCGTTCCTACAAGAGCAAACACTTAATTGGTTAATGTAGAGGTATGGATTTGTAGCAGTCATCTGTTTCATTTTATTTTTGAATTATAGCTGTTATGTTTGCGTTGATTAGTCATTGTTTCGTATTAGTGTTGCAATAAGTTCAGTTTAGTTCTAATGTGTTGATGCCCATCATCATTTTAACCTGTATGTCCTGGCGAGTGACACTAGGGGGGGGGCAATTGGTGAGCCATGCGTGAGCCGCAGCAGGTTTCACGCATTAATGAAGAAGCCACACTGCCAGCACTGAAACACATACTATTGCATCTCATTGTGTGTGTGTTTGTTTGTTTGGGTTTATTGCAGGTAAGATGTATGATGTGGCATCAAATGTTATGTTTAGTATGTGTTTAGCTGTGTAAATAATGTGTTGGAGAATCGTTTATCTATGTTTATTTGTATAGAATAACCGCATGCAGGGGCGGACTGGCCATCTGGCAGACCGGGCAGTTTCCTGCTGGGCCGACGTACTTTTTGGGCCGGGCTGATCATCGTCTTATGATCTGATCGGCCCACAAAAGGCTTAGCAGCCTATCTTTTTTTCTGCCTTATTAATTGATGCTGCTGTGATCTGTGACTCTCTGAAAGTAAGATACTTTTTTTCCCGGACAGACAGACCGGGCCGGCCCATGTGACACACTGCAGCCCATAGGCTCTTTTCTGTATTGACATTGGACTGGCCCAATCACAAACTCCTATTTTGGACTCTGTGTGAGCGTGCGTCGTCTGAGTGTATTTGTCAAAATAGTCGAGAGTCAGAGAGAAGAAACGGAAGGGAGGCGCAGAGAAATCGCGGGAAATATACCAGCGTTTCATTTAGCGGTTCTGAAAAGTTCTCTGTTTATTCTAGAACACGGCTAAAACGCAAATCACGTGACCAACCACTCTGCCAAGAGCTGCAGCCAGTAGTTCAGAGGCTGAGCAAAAACCCCAGGTGAGAGTATAGTGCATGTCAGACAGTTCATCTACTGGATCTCATCTCACTATAGTTGTTAAACTTGACATTAAATTCATCTTGTTGTCTATCTAACAACTCATATGTCTTTGAATCAGGTAACTCTGTTTAGGCAGAGTGCAAAGATAAGCTAATATATTAATTTATGTAACATATCTGCACATTGACTGATTGCTTACCTTTATCATATAAATTTATTGTACATTATACTGTTATAATGGCCATTATTGATTATTAAAGCCGATATTCTGCAAAAGAGAGGGGGTAAAGTTTGTTCTTTTTAATGAAAATGAAAGGAGGCAGTTATATTCAAGCCCTGTTTTGTTATAAATATGCATAGTAAAGATGACACTCATATAAATATATAGCTACACGAGGCTGTTTGGTGTCTGTTAATCATAATATCAAAATGAAACAAATTTCCTTATATTATTGTTTTCATAGTGAAACAGCAAACAGGATGAGGTAAATGAGGTTATAAAGTACACTGTTCCCTTTGAAGATTTACCCATGCATTAGCAGGCAGTTTTTGTTATGTTTATTATTGAATATAGGCTGAGTGAATAGTGTATTGAATAAGCTAAATTGGGTGTAGTGTATGAGTGTGTAACGACTGGGCGGAGTGACAGATACAACAGAAGGTAAGATCCAATATGCAGGTTTATTCAGCGTCAGGCAAGCAGTGGTCATACAGGTGCAAACAGGTATGTATAGACAGTCCAGAGTCGTAGTCGATATAAACAGGCAACAGGTCAAAAGGCAGGCGGCTAAACAGGAGAACAAGGAAAACAAGGCTAAGGTCTAACACAGAGAAACAAGACAGGGAAACGCGTTGTAATGTCACAAATGCAAACAAGACTCGGCAACCAGGGTGAGTGAATGAGTGGTTTATGTATGGTATGTTATCAGTCTCTGACAGGGTTCAGCTGGTGAGTGCAATCAAGCAGATGAATGAGCATGGGTGTCTGGGAGCAGTGCATGTATGAAAATGTAGTCCTGGGAAATGCGGAAGTGTAGTCTTGGTGCTCGTGTGAGAACCAGCGATCTCTGGAAAGCGATCGCTGGTTGTGTGACAGAGTGTGTGTGTGAATAAGTGTGTATGGGTGATATCCAATATTGGGTTGTGGCTGGAAGGGCATCTGCTGCATAAAACATGCTGGAATAATTGGCAGTTCATTCCGCTGCGGCAATCCCTGATAAATAAGGGACTAATGCGAAGGAAAATAAATGAATAAATGGTGTATTTTTTTGGAACCCAACAAATTTCTTTATGGATAGTATACAGAAATTAAATTGAGATTAAAAATTTTATTTATTTATTTCATATATATGGCTTTTGTGTTTTATAAAATATGAGTTGATAAAAATATTGGACGTGCATAGATAGATAGCATTTTGATTGAATGTAGTGGGCCGCTCTGGCCCAAAATGCCAGGGTCGATTTTTTGCCCCAGTCCAGCCCAGACCGGATGAGTGTAATCGCAGCAGACTTGCTGTCGAGTCGGCCGCGCGCTCGCGCGAGTGTAGATCTAGATGATAGAGTCTGTGTTATTATATAAATATAATATACATATAAATATGGTATACATATAGATTACAAGGTTTATTAAGTGTGAGTTTACCTTTTGAAACTAGTGTGGGTTAATACAATTATATTAAAATGTTAGAGAGTATTTAAATAATAATAGTATAGTAAACTATAAAGTAGTTAGTAGATAATACAGTTATTTAAAATAGTTTTTGTTTGTTGTTTATATAAAAATAAGAGTTTGGAGTTTATTGACTATTACTCTGATATCTGTCATGCATATTATTGTGTGGATAAATGCATTAAGTCAATGTCTATTCATTGCCATTGTTTATTGATAATTCTATATTTAGGTTTTTGTGTAAGTGTTTCTGTTTTCATTGTTTTTACGCATTAGTGAAGAAGCCACACTGCCAGCACTGAAACACATATCATTGCATCTCATTGTGTGTGTGTTTGTTTGGGTTTATTGCAGATTGCAGTGACAAACAATAAAAATAATATTATGGTGCCAAAAGAAAACTTTTGCTTTTCTGTGTGTGCAACATTAACGTGGCATGAATGTCTGCTAAAGTTTAGATTTTCCATCTTGATTCGTGCAACATGCTCATAAGCGTTGTTTTACGCAAATTAGGTCATTCGCACTGCCTCATTCACACGAATAGTGCCACAGGATGTCTATTTATGGCTTTGTAAAAATTTAACAGGTAAATCACTCATGTTTGATGCTTCTTCCATGTCAGGTTTGAACACACCATAAGAACTGTGCTGCGGCTCCATGGACATCCGCTTTATAAAACATATGCCAGAATTGGTGGTTCATTACTTAGATCAGTCCATAATATACTTAGAGACGTTTTTGTAAAAGGGCATCTATGAAGCAAAAACTAATTTTGGAAGCTGTTTGACAAACACGTGTGTTGGTATGGTGTGTTCACAATCATATTGGAGTGATGTAGGAATTAATGCATATAAACAAGATAGGATTTGCAAAGAAACCAGGATTAAAAGATCTGTTCAAACTCTCTGTGATCCAACTGCATTTCAAGAAGCAGTAAGTGATACACTGCATTTTCATAGTATATTAAACTACATAATTCAAAATCCCTCAAATCACTACAGCTGCAGTGTGCACAACTATAAATGAGGATGCATCAATCACACAACAGGAGTCCCGGTTTGTGGACTTTAAATCAGGTATATTTTGTACACTAACTTGCCTATAATTTGTCACATAAAACAATAATAATTGTCACACACACACAGTCACATAAGACATAATACCTTGTCACATAAGACTCTCTGGACCTATCCTTGTCTCTTACAGGATGGATATGAGTTTCAGTGTTACCCGTGTCAAGGGTTGTGTCTCTGGGTTCAGTGAGTTCTTGATGTTGCATTGGGTGCATTGCCCGCACATGGGTGCGGTTTCTCCTTAGCAGTCCGTCATCAGTGTGTATGATGTAGGACCTTGGTGTTACCGCTGGACTCATGACTGTCCATTGAGATTGTTCTCTTGGCAGCCACACACGTTCTCCAGGTTTCAGTATTGGCAAAGGACGTACTTGGTGGCGCATATCACACCAGCATCGCTGTTTGTCTTTTGCTCGCCTCTCACACTTCCTGAACCCCTTGATATTTGGCCATCGAGGTTTTAAAATCTTTGGAAGCTGTGGTAATGTAGTGCGCAGTACTCTCCCCATGAGAAGTTGTGCTGGAGAGTAGCCATTCTCTAGAGGCGTAGCCCGATATGTCAAAAAAGCTTTTGTTTTCTCTCCGCCTCCTTTTCATAGTCCTTTTACTGTTGCCACTGCACGCTCTGCTTCTCCGTTTGCTTGTGGGTATCTCGGGCTGCTAGTAATGTGTGCAAACCTATAGTCACTTGCAATATTCTTAAAGAGTGCACAGCTATACTGTGGTCCATTGTCTGACATAACAGTCTCTGGAATTTCATGGCGACTAAACACATCTTATAGTGCTGCAATTACAGTATCTGCTGTGGCTACATTGAGACATGCTACTTCAATGTAGCATGAAAAATAGTCCACAATCAGGAAATATGTAGTCTTTTCCCAGAAAAATAAGTCTGTGCCCACTCGCTGTCAGGGTCTTTCAGGCACTGGGGTAGTCAGCAAGGGTTCTCCGTGTTCTGCTCTATTCTGTGAACATATAGTACAGTTCTCCACCAACTGACTAATGTGAACAGACAGTCCTGACCACCAGACGGCCTGACGGGCTCTGGCTCGGCATTTGACAATACCCTGGTAACCATCATGTATGTTATGGAGGACCTCCTGCCTCATCCATAGGCCAATTTCACAAGAACCGGAAGCCCGTCGCCGCTGGGTAATTTTACTTCCGCTACAGTGACAACAAACGATTTCTATGCTGAGAAAACATGGAACGATTTTTTACAACATCTCTCTCCACTCTGCCGCAAATTAAGTTCGAGGACATCAACCGAATTGTTGCAGAAAATTCTTTATCAAGGTACGTTTTGAATTAGCTACTATCGCTAGCATATCGCTAACGTTAGCGGCAATAAAGTTACAGTCGTTTCTAAATAAGTTATATGATATATGTTGATTACAGATATGTTGACTTTTTTCATTGTTTATGCATGCTTAGTGTCAAATGTAGTCGACAGCAAGGTGGTAGTCAGAGCTAGATGCTACCGTTCAATGAGGAAAAACGAGGAACCCCACACACTGGAGGTTATATGTAATCTGCCGGTTGGCTTATGATTGCAGATTAGCTATCATTGTTCTGATAGCAAGTTCTATTATTTTTAATATAACTGCTGTTGCAGTTTTTAAGTGTTCTGGTGTAACATACGTAGCTTTTGCGGTTGCAGGCTAATGAATTTTACAGTGTTGACACTAGAACTACCGAGACGGTCATTTTGACTGCTATATTTGCAATTGAATAATTTAGTTTAAATTAAAAACACACATATCTATAAATCTCAGGCTTTCATTAAATATGAGAACGAGTCTGAATGACTGGTATGGCATTTCAAGTAGTTAGACAATTCTGGTAGTTCCGGTGTTAATACAACAGCATTTTTTCAGTGTTGAATATTGTTAATGACTTGTAGTTTTAAAGAACTTTTGTGTTCTTTTTTACAGATGTTTTTGGAGTCTCATGGAGAGCCTAGTGTCACTGCTTATGCATGTAGTTGTGCAGCTGGCAAAGGGTTATGTAACCATCTAACAGCTCTGTTGTATCAAACAGCCCACTATGTGCAGCTTCATCTAAAATCTGTCCCACCAACAGTGGCTTGCACAAGTGAACAACAGAGATGGCATCGTCCAAGGACACAGGTAAGTGTAATGTTTCCCGTTTTTCAGCATTTGCAAATATTCCTGGTTGACACATTTTTTTTTTTATATTAAGGGTGTCAGTCCAGAGGCAGTGAGTCAACTTGTAGTTCAGAAACCATGTTCTTTGGGGAAGACAGGAGTAAAGTCTACGCTGTACAAAGCTCACACAGGTGATAATAAACTGTGTGTATGCAAAATGTATCCATACTCTTGACAAACAGAAACGCATACATGTATATCAATATACAAACATCCTATATATGCATAAAAGACATACCCACACATAGAAATGTACAGACACACATCTAAATATAGATTCACATACATTATTTACAAAAAGAACAGAGAGAGGCTGACAGATGTATTTCATCATAAAGTTACATACACACTGACAGACTCCATTTAGTAATTTGTTGTTTCATATGTTATAAGTTAACACTAACAAGCATTTATTTCTTTAGGTCCACTTCCAGATCCACACGTCCTGGCTTCTGGAGCAAAACTAAACCAGATTGACCCAAAACCTTTGTTGGCTCATATACTTGGAGGCATGTCAGAAATGGAGTTGGTCAGCTCGCAGTTTGGTCCATTACCCCGGGGCAGTCCTCTTTCATACCACTATCCTCTCACAGCTGCTGATCAACCTACAGTTGATTTCCCCAACCTGCCAGTGTGTGGCAGTCAGTTTAGTACAAACCTAAATTTTGTTCCCACTCACCACCAATCTTTTCATTTGCAGTCAATACAAGTGTCACACATCTTATCCGGTCAGATTGAGCACAATACTCGACTACAGTCAAATTGTGCTGCCTGGGCACATGCGCGTCAACCAAGAGTCACCGCAAGCAGGTTTAGAGAAGTCTGCTATGTGGTTGGTGAATCTGCTAGCCAGTCATTAGCAGCACGTATACTAAAAGGCACAAAGCACACAAGTGCTATGAAACGTGGACTTGAACTTGAACCAGAAATTTTGAAACAATATTCTGAAACAAAGAGGGTTACGGTTTTACCTTGTGGCTTTGTTGTTCACCCAGATGCACCACATCTAGGTGCCAGTCCAGATGGGAGAGTATATGATCCATCTGAAATCTTCCCATTTGGTCTAGTGGAAGTAAAAGCTACATCTGCTGAAAGTATAGGCCAGGCTTCATTTATTAAAATGCAAAAGGGCCAAGCCAAACTCAAAGAAACACACAAATACTATTGGCAGGTTCAAGGCCAGCTTGCCGTAACTGGTCTGCAGTGGTGTGACTTTGTGACTGACACACAGTCAGACATAACCATCCAGAGGATTTGGCGAGATGATGTCTTTATAACATCAATGAAGGAGAAGTTGGACATGTATTACTATTATGTATATATGGACAAGTATCTATCTATGGTTTAAGCATTGCTGTAGTAAAGGGTTAATTCACACAAAATTTATAATTTTAATTACTCACCTTGATACTTGCACTTGTGAGCTAACCCTTTAAAATTGCTACCACGGTATGTATATATGTATAGTAATTAATTTTATATTGTTTTACAACTAAACTACTATTATAATTGTAAAAATTTCATGTTGTATCAGTTCAGGTTTACAATTCTGTATTATATCTGAAACTAACAATAAAATGTGTCAAATAACAACTGGACAACAGAACAACTGTATGATATGTTTATTTTGACCAATAGCAATTATTAAAAAAAAAAAAGTTTATTCAAACTGTCCTTGTTATTTTCAGGAGACTGCTCATTTTTGCTTGATAAAAGTAACAAATCTGCCTCTGAGCACAGAGGGGGAAATACATTGTAATATTTTTTTGTAAAAGTTAAAAGGAAATCATAAAATTACATTAACTTGTAACTATTTTAATAATAACAAGCAGATCAATGTAACAAATCAGCAGAGAATCCTTCAAATGTATCTAAACAAACACTGAGTTAATTTTATGTGGTTGTCATGGTTTCCGTTCTTTGTATATGGACTACTCCGATGGGTTTGATTTCTACTATTTTACACATTTCAGGATGGTTAAACTAAAACTAAACTGAAAATTAACTGGCTAGCCAGACAATCTGGCTTCAAGGTAAAGGCCACAGAACATGCAGAAATCTGGCTCATTTAATGCTCCAAAAACATTGGTCCCTGGTAATTTACCATGAAGCAGCAGTTATGCCAGATCTGGTCAATTGTTCCTGACAAGCTTAGTGGTATAGCAGAATCGAAGATGTGGTTTTCTTTAACTCGTCGTATTACTCTTTCCACCAGAATTCTGAGCCGTGCAATGGTTTGTGTTTTTTGACAGTCTGTCTTGCTGAACTGCCGGTCACGCTTGAACGGTGGAATTATTAGTGTAGCACCAACATTGGTGATCATGTCCCCAATTGTAAAGCCTTTGTCAGCCATCACCTCATCTCCAGGTTCAAGTAGACTCAAGATGCCAGACCTCCTTGTAATCTCTTTGTCAGAGATTGAGCCAGTGTACAGCCGAGAGATGAATGTTACTGCACCACATGGAGCCACTCCCAAGAGTCCTTTAAATGTTGTTGTGCTCTTGTAGTTAGAGAATATCTCTGAGTGGAGTGTCAGAGATGTGGGACTCTCACAGAAAATTTCTGTACAGTCCAGGATTACTCTGACATTTGGACTGAATGAACTATACTTCTCAGGCATGGAAGAGCTTATTTGTTCCCTTGACATCCAAATGGGAACAGAGCCTAAAACAAAATAAAGATAATTTGCCCAGGTGATGACTGTCCTGCTTACTGTGGCCATGCTTACACCAAAGATGTCAGCAATTACTCTCTCCCTAAGGCCAGCAGCTACGCGGCAGCAGTACATGAACAGTTCATCTATGAGCTGAATTTTGCGTGCAGGACTTGGTGTAGGGGAAGCTTCCTGACCCATTCTTTGTGCTTTTGTCCAGTACATAAGGTTTGTGGCAGATGGACAAACAGACTCCCAGAAAACCTGGAATACTTCCTGTGAGGGAAACCTGGTGTAGTAGCGAATTGTGTGATCAGACACACAAAACCTACTGAACACAGTTGGTGTCTCCAGTGAAATTTTAATTAGCCTAGCCTCCAGCTCTGCTATGTATTCCAAGGCTTCATCCAAAGCACCTACAAAATGACAAATTACAAAGGTTTAATAATAATATCAATGATTAGAATAAAAAAATCTAAGTAAAAACATTAAACTACTCAAGTTACTTTTAATTTTGTAGCACTTTATACAATGTTTTTTTCCAAAGAACCTTTACAAATTTAGTGAATTTAGAGTTGCAAACACCTTAATACATTTATAAAGCAGCTCTAAAACTGCGCATTCATTAAGCTGAAATCAAATCAGTGCTGATTTATAGTTAAGAACTGTATAGTTGATGAATTATAGGGTTAATGAATTTAATTTATCTTTATGGCACTGTTAAACCATGTAATGTGCCTCGACTGTGAGAAACAAAACACATGCAAATCATATCCTGATTAAGGAGCAAAGTTGTCGCCTTGTGCAACAAATTGAGCATTATTTTAAAACTATTGCCTGTTATTCACTGAATTTACAGGTTCTGTTCACTGCACGCAAACGCGTCCTTTTCTGATGTAAACAAACAGTGCGACAGCTCACGTGTGACCTCGCGGCTGTGATTACATCATTACATGAGGACAGAAATGACATTTTAGGTGAATTGTACTTTATGAATTGACTTCAACCCTAATCGAGATAATCATGCAGCCCTAGTGTGTATAATTTTGCATCTAAGTTACACTTTAATACAAATACTTACCAGGAGGGGGGTATGCAGCGTAGTCATGGTCCTTGACGATAACTTCTGAGTCGTTACTCTGCAGATCCACAGTTTTCGGGGCACGCACATCTACTCCTAGACGAGCACTTGACCTCTCAAAAGCAGACTGCTTTTGTGGCTGTACATGAAAATTGTTCCACTGAAAGCGACTTGGAATAACTCCAGGTTTTAAGCGACAACTACCCTGGATGAAGTCAGCAGCAGTGAAGTGTTGACTGCAGACTAACGTACTTGCCCTTCTAATATCAAACTTCGGCCCTTCGTCTCGTCGAATTGCATGTACCCACTTTTGTCTTTGCATGTCGTTAGTGGGAAACTCATGAAAACTCATGTATGGTTGCTTTTGCTTTGAATTGCTGCACTTTGGTACACAGCAGAACGCCTTGCTCCTCGACTGCGCTGCCATAGTTTTTACCGGAAATAAGTTTACCCAGGGGCGGTCAAAACCGGAAGTAACGAATGCGGAAGTGTGAAATTGGCCTATTGAGGAATTTCTATTCTTTGGCCCCTGAGGAGTAGCTCTCCAGCAACAGTAAGATTTTCTCTTTCAGGCCAGTATGGCCCCAACTCAGGTGGAAGATCATGTTTCATCAGCCACTCAGTCTCACAGTATTGGATGAGTTTTCCACAAATAGGATCAGCTTTCTGACTCTTGATTATAGTAGTCAACCGTGTCTCTGTAGCTGGGAGTCCCTAAATCACTGCATCCACAAACACCTTTACTTCCTCCTCTTCCTGTTTCACCTTTTGCATAAATGTATGTTTTACTGGGGCTCTTGATAATGTGTCAGCGGTTATGAGCTGTTTACCCAGCACATGCACAATGTCAAATGTGACATTGTTCCCTCTCTATGTCAGTCCAGTTGGCTTTTCTGTTTTGCTGCATCTCCAGGGCCATTGCCTTCAGTGTTGGGCCTTTTTCCTTATTTCCCTCTGTTCCTAGGCCGAACTTCTTCTCGCTTTTTCTGAACACCAGCTTCCTCTTGCTCACTCGCTCCTCTGCATCCCCCACACGTCCGCTTCATCAAGCGCCCCCTGCTGTGTAATGTTGAGAAGACTGCTGAATTTCTGTTATAGTTTGTGACATTATTCCGGCTGTTGTTTTGCTTTTTTTTTTTTGTCTGAGGATCATGAAAGGGACGCCCTCTGCTGGGAATATATTGTGCCAGCACTGTTTACAGTTGAAGACTGCCAAAAGACTTTTTGTTCTGTTTTTTTCCCTCCTCCTGGCTGGATTTTGGTCTTCCTCCAGAAAATAACTTATTTTCGATCAAACTTATTTAGAAATTTAATTAGTTGTATCTCGCATGTTGTTTTTTCCAGACTTTTTTGATCTAAAATAAAACTGTTTAGGGAAAATTCTTATAAATAACATTGTTTTCTCTTGAACTTTAAGTGCAGTCACTTTATTGATGGTGTTTGATCATAATAATCTAGGAAAAGTCTGTAAAATAACAGTGTTTCTTTGTAAAACACTCATTGGCTAACTTTAGTTGAACAGATGTGATTCTAACAATCTAGGAAAAGTCTGTAAAAAAAAAAAAACAGTGTTTTTCTGTAAACGTTTTATGGACAATATCTGTAGAGTTATTTTTTGCATTTTATTTAAACAAAGAAATTTTACCACTTTTATGGGTTTTGTTTGGATATATATATATGTGTGTGTATATATATATATATATATATATATATATATATATATATATATATATATATATATATATACATACATATTTTATTTTTTATTTTTTTTCATACAGAGCAAGTAATTACAATTTATTATTCTCATTTTACGAAATTTTAAATATACTTAAAAAAACAGGAAACACTGTAAATAATACGGCAATTTTAATGTAAAAAGCAGACAAATTGCTGTAATTTGTCATTACTTATATAGTACATCAAATAAAAGTCAAGCTGTTAATTTACAGATGTTGTTTGTTATTTTTACGGACTTTTGTATAAATACTGTATAACTAATACTGTAATTTCCCAGTATAAAAAAACAAGAATGTCAGTAATTTGTCTTTAATAATAAGTAACTAAAATGAAAGTTAAACTGTTAATTCAGAGAGATTGTCATTTTACTAAGTTTTGAATATAATTTGAAATCACAAAATTACTGTAAAAAATGTAGAGTTTTTTTGTAAAATTTGGTGTGTTTTTTTTTTTTTTTTTTTTTTTTTACTGTGTAAAGCATTATTAACATCCAAATTCATGTTTGGTAACATTAGTTAATGCACCATGAGTTATCTATTACCAATGAAAAACTTTATTTTCATTGACTAACAAGCAAATACTTACTGTTACCAATACTGCATATCAAAACAATATTGTTGAATGCTGAGATTTGTACCTTTAATTATATTTTGTGTGGTAATTTGATCCAGTTATACAGAATTGTATTACATAATAAGAATAGCTTCGTCTTAATCTGCTCCATTAAATTCAACACAGGTCAACAGCAAGAATCACTTTAAACATTTAATATGTATGGCATTCCTACATGATATGCAAATAAACACAGTACAGACTTTTGCCATGCCAGAAAATTTTATATTTATCCATTTGCAGGTCAAATAGATACAGTACAGAAGTCTCATTCTTGGATAAATAAGCATAAATAAAAAAACAAGAAAAATGCAATTTTCTAAAATACTACTATCATAGCCCTAACAGCAGAACAATTTGATGAAAAGAGAAGAAATAAAAACACATTAAAATAGAGAAACCATAAACGTGTCTTTTTCAGAATGCAGAGAAGGCTCCAGTGGCCTTACATTAGGGGATAGCTGGCCATTGTCGCAATGCCACAGTGATTGTTTTTGTCTTTTGCCATGTAGATGTAGCCTTTGTCACCCCATTTGTCAGACCAGCTAAAAAAGTTGAAAGAAATAATTAAATATGAAAACATGCAATCAAGCTTGTGCCCGCAAAACTAAAGATTGTTTGCATCATACCTGTTCTTCACAATCCAGTATCTATTCCCAGCAACATCAGCACCCTGATAACCATAGCCAACCACCAAGACTGCATGATCAAGTCGACTGGTACATGCTCTCTCATAATAGATTCCTAAAGATCAGAATATTATAAAAGAGTTAAGGCAGAGTAAGTTTAGTAATAAGTTTGGGTAACACTTTATAATTACTACACGCTATAAATCATTGATTAAGCATTAGCAAATAGTGAACTCATTATCTGTTAAGCATTAACTCTACATTAATAAGCGTTAGTAAGCAGTTTATATCTGCAGCTACAAATGCTCTATTCTTGACTAATAAGCACCTATATAATTTGCCTAATAATTGTACTTTCATACTTTGTTAATGATTTATTTTTCATTACTAAATTAAGTATTGCATTATTTACAAACCGTTTGTATTTAAGAGTAGTTGAGGGTTTGTAGGATAATTCAGAATGAATTAGTAAATGATTAATAAACTATTGAAATCAAAGTTTATATGTCTTATTATTCAGGCATATATTAATGGTTACTATGTATGTTAATAAATGCTTTACTAACTCAACTTCATCCAGTTTTGTGACCTAATCTAAAGTGAGGACTATTTATGCTTTATAAATCCCTTATAAATGACAAATAAAGGCTCAGTTAAATTCTAAACAGGAAGAATGACATTATTCATTCCTATTCATTTAAAGATACACAATCGAAACTGTAAAAATAAATCTTTGTAAGCTTATCTAAAATAAAAATCACTGTAAAGTTTAAACATTGCATCTTATTATATTGTTAAATTATTATATTGTTGTTGTTTTATCCAGTTGGATGTCATATTTTGACACCTGTTATTAAGCAATGTTTAAACTTTACAGTAATTTTACTTTTTAAAATAGATTGCACAGATTATTGTTCATTTGATTCTGAGCCTTTAATTGTCATTTATAAGGGATTTATAAAGCATAAATAGTCCTCACTTTAGATTAGGTCACAAAAATGCATAAAGTTGAATTAATTAAGCATTTATTAACATATTAGTTAACTATTAGTATATGCATGAATAATAAGATATATGAATGTTGATTTCAATAGTTTATTAATCAATTACTAACTCAATCTGAATGATCCTAAAAACCCTCAACTACTCTTAAATACAACTAGTTTGTAAATAATGCGATACTTAATTTAGTAATGAAAAATAAATCATTACCTAAGTATGAAAGTACAATCATTAATCACATTATAAATGTGGTTGTAAGTCAAGAATAGAGCATTTGTAGCTGCAGTTATAAACTGCTTACTAACGTTTATTATTGTAGAGTTAATGCTTAACACATAATGAATTCACTAATTGCTAATGCTTAATCAATGATTTAGAGCGTGTAGTTATTATAAAGTGATACCTAAGTGAGTAATAATTGCATAAACAACCATTTTAGCAAATATTCAATTAAAACTAGAGTTGAGGGATATCAGACACCTACCAGACTGATAGAACTGTAGGGATTGATGTGATGCGTCAATAGCAACAGATACAGGACCCACAGCAGCAACAGCATTCATTAGGGCAAGCTCATTACCTCTGGGGATGTCCACGAATCCGGTGATTTTAGCGACATTAAAACGGGGGTCATAGCGGCATGGCAGATCATCCTGCAAGCACGAAGTTAAAATAAGAAAAAAGTGGTACATTGAAGTCTTAAAATACTTAATGACCTTCATTCAAAGAGATTAAAAAACTAAAATGACATTTGTCCACAATCTGCAAATACAGCAGTTTAATCCCATGTCTAATCCCATGTTTCATTGCTCAGAAACCGTCACAATATGATTCTTACCCTTGCAAGATAAGGGTATGACTGCTCAGAATCCAGCCCCTTGTTTTCTTTAACATACTGGAAGGCCTGGTCCATGATGCCTCCATTACACCCTTGATTGCCCTGTGGTCTGGAACAGTCCACCAAGTTTTGCTCACTCATAGAAATCAGCTTTCCAGTTTTACGAAAGAGCTGACCTTCCAAGGCACCCGTTGAACTGAAAGACCAGCAAGATCCACATTGTTTCTAAAACCACAAAACAGAAGAGTCACCAAACAGTAAAGCTACAGATACACATACTGACATTTAATAGCCATTTATACATTAAACTGGGTTTACCAGATCAACTGTAAATAGATCAATTGTAATAGATGCAACTATAGGTCCTAATTTAGCATAAAACATTTGCAGTTTTCAGTGACTTTAAACTCACCTGGTCTTTGACAGGAGTAACATAGCCCCTCTGTCTCCAGTCAACCTGTTGTGGTGCTGCAAAAAAGCTGGGTTCCATGAACAACGGGCCCTGTGACGTCCGGTTGGGGTCATGCTTATAACCATTCATTGCCTGTCTGAACTCCTCATTTGTCTAATAAAGAGATTGTAGTGAAATGTTAATAAAACAGTCTTACAAATAGTACTTTAAAAGGTATCGATAGCACCTCAAATTGAGAATTAAAGTAATTTTGCTGAAAATCTTTTAGAGCACACAGGGCTTAAATCTCTAATCTAGGATGTTGTTGACTGTAATTGAATCATTTAATAAACACAACAACATTCTGATCTGGTTTCACACTTATGAATCTTGCATTTTGATTGTTTTTTTTCTCTCTTTTTGACAATTTGGATTGTATAAAGCAATATAGATAGAGAAATAAATGACTGTAATTGACTGTAATACTAAACTGCTCACCATGTCACCAAATTGATTCATTCCCATTTTAAAGGTGTGATTTCCATAGGAATACTCAAAGTTGTGTTGCTCAATTTTTCTCAAGTTCTCCTCCCAAATCATTCTCCTCCCGACCTCTAGGTCCTGGAGTAGAAAGTAGATAAAGTATCAGCTATTGCAAAGCACCAGTTCAACATAAACACATGCACTGCATCATTCATTCATGTTAAGCTGTTACATGGCTACAGACTACAGTCTTCCCACCTCATGATAGCTTTTTCCATGCTGGCTCTTCCAGGAGTTCCAGTGGTCGTCTAACTGGATGTCTATAGATGGAGCAGTGAACACTGCACTTATGCACAGCGTGACGAGCAAAGCAAACATCATCCTGCCTGGAAGACTAACAGAAAAAACAACAGTAAAAAAAATGTAACTTAAAGCAATAAAGAAAATTTATAAACATTAACAAAACACTTTAAACAGGCAACAGCACAAGCAGTTCACTTTACTGTGAGTTGAGGTAAATGTCACATTAATATAATACAAGCAATGTCTCCTATGAAGGAAGGAAAAAAAGAAAGATTTACACTTACATTTCGCAAGCAAATCTTTTTGAATGAGTGAACTTACAATTGAGTGGGTTTTATAGCCTGTCTGAACATAGAGGCGGTCTCTCATTGGCTGACGTTGATGATGAAACTAGTCAATTTACAGCCAATCAGGTGCAGCAAGAACTTTATCTTGTCATGTGATCCAGAATCACAAGTATTCATCAATGGACTATGGTGATTCTTTATATTATTAGTGGACTGTAACAAGATTAAGGCAATCAGAAATGTTTTTTATTTCCACAGTTTATAAAAATCAACATTTACAATGCACAAGTGGAAAGCTTACTAGAATACGTTACATTTGATTGGGGGATATAGAGATTGTGTTAGGTTTGTTTCAATCATTGTTTGTGTTTGTCACATAAGGGTGTGTTTGACCAATCCCACATGCTTAGACAGAAAATAATCCAAGAGAAAACACAGAGTCCATTTAGAAAACTAAGCATTAGTTTAGCAAAATTTAGAAAACTAAGCATTTTTAAATAGCATCAGGGGCTAATTATTTCATTCTAATTACTAAATATATTTAATAATTAAGACTGACTGAAATTAGCAGACACAATACTTCCAGTTTTATAGTGTATATATATATATATATATATATATATATATATATATATATATATATATATATATATATATATATATATATATATATRTATATATATATATATATATATATATATATATATATATATATATATRTGTATATATATATATATATATATATATATATATATATATATATGTATGTATGTATATATATATATATATATATATATATATGTATGTATGTATATATATATATATATATATATATATATATATATATATATATATATATATATATATATATATATATATATATATATATATATATATACATATCCTTTTCTGGCTGCAGGAGAGAGAACATCATTGCACATTTAAGAATGTGTGTGTTTGTCCTACAGTTATAATTGTTTAATTACCGTTTTATCTGTTATTAATCTTTTTTAAACATATCATCATATTATCATCATCTCAAATAAAGAAAACAGCTCAGTTGCCTGTAAGTGTTTTCTGCATATTTAAACGTGTTTTAAAACAAGTTCCCACCACTGTTAGAATGCCTGTGCATTTCTGTTGCAGTTTAAGAATGTTTCAATTAAGATATTTAAATTAAATTAGATGGTGCATCAACATAAAATTTTTTATTTTTTCTGATATGCTAAACTATACTCTCCGCACCTATTGATTCAGTACAGGACTACCGACACCCACATCTAGAAGGACACAAAGTACACACACAGTGAATCCCAAGAGACTCATCACACCCTCCATCACCCAACACCAGTGCTGTCCGAGAAATGCATAAGTTTTCTTTAAATTTGGTTTGCAGTATCAAATTCCATTAAAACAACTGTTTCCCACCAGTCCTTACTTCACACTCATCCCTCAAAGTTTGTTGTGAGAGAATTAAGGAAATGTGGCTGAATGAAAGTGAAACTGCTGAACTGCAGTTGAAGTCTAAAACCTAAAAATGAAACCCCCAAAATTACATGAAACTCTGAAGCATACTGTGGTTGTCACACTCTCGGCTCGTTCCTGCTGCTCCAGTCACCACTCTCCCTCACCATCCACCTCTCACCACACCCGTGAACAATCACCAGAATACTATTTACCCGCACCTGCAATCATCACACACTAGATATAATCACCTCCTTTACTCATTCATTGGCTGGAATCAAAGTTTGATGGTTCACCTCATCTTCTCTCCCTCTTCATCTCGTCTTCTTCTGTGGATGTACCTCTTTGCCTATAAATGCACATACAGCTGTTTAAGGTAAGTGACTAAGCTTAACAGGTGTTGACTTAAGATCTGATGCTTACCATAACTGTGTGTGAGATAGCTCTCCCTCTGTTACATCACATACCTGCTTCATCTCTCTGCATCTGCTGCATAGTTCTAATAAATACCCATAAATATATAACCATCCTTGTCTTCCTTGCGTGACTGTGACAGGATTCCCGACTGAAGAAAAGCTATACACTGTCACGGTTGCAGGTTTGTGCGCTTTTCCGGAGTGTATGTTTGATCACGTGGGTTTGTTTTGTTTTGGTTGTCCATGTGTATTTGTTATGCTCACGTGATATGACGACACTCAGCTGGGCTGATTACACGCCAGCTGAAGTTCATTATTAGGCCTATATCAGGGTGACGTTTCTATGTTTCTTTGTCAGTTCGTTACACCTGTTCTTATGTGTGTTGTCTGTGATCAGGCCCCTGAGGAGATTTACCTGGACCCTGTTTTCCTGTCTGTTCCTGCCCTGTGTTCGTCGTCCTCCTAGCCTGTCACTTTCATTGTTTGTTTATTTTGACTTGGTCAAATAAACTACATCACTCGCATCTGGATCCTCTTTGACTCTTATTTTGAACGTTACAGAACGAACTGACCTCATTATGGATCCAGCGAGTGCATCTCAGATCTCCGAGTTCGTCTCGCACAGCAACGCCAGGATAGACTGACAGGATGAGGCTTTGGCCACCACGTCACAGGCGATCCAGGCACTGGTCAGCCAAGTGTCATTGCTTACTTCTCAAGTCCAACAGTTGATCACTGGAGCTGCACAGGCTGAGACTGCACCGACTCCGGAGGTGACACCAGCGCCTGCTGTTGTTGGTCGCTCTGATGAACCGCGCCTTCCACCCCCGATCTGCTACTCTGGAGAGCCCCTCTTGTGTCGATCCTTTCTGTCAAAGTGTTCCTTTTATATTACGCTGCAGCCATTGCTTGCCACCAAAAAATCCAAGGTAGCGTTTGTCATCACGCTTCTTTCAGGCAAGGCGGCCCAATGGGGAACTACAGCATGGGATCAAAAGCTACCATGCTGTTCTACCTTTGACCTGTTCTCCAAAGAACTAAAGAAGGTCTTTGATCAAGCCGCTTCTGGGAGAGAGGCTGCCCGAGTTCTCGCTGAAGTCCGCCAGGGGAATCGGAGCGTGGCGGAGTACTCAATCGAGTTCCGGACCTTAGCTGCTGAATGCGGCTGGAACGCGGAGGCGCAGTGGGACATGTTCCTGCACAGATTATCTGACCGGCTTCAAGATGAGATCTATTCGTTAGATCTTCCCAAAACTCTTGACGGGCTAGTTGACTAGGCCATCCGGGTTGACACTAGACTGCTCCGTTGTGAGAGCCGCCTGCAGCAAGGCAGGTTTTTGGATCCCGTCCCTGACTTTCCGGCTTTGGCTGCAGCACCGGAAGTGGTAAGCGTTGACCCGGAACCCATGCAAGTGGGCAGATCCCGCTTGTCCGTGCAGGAGAAGCGTCAACGGAGATCGGAAGGACTCTGCCTCTACTGTGGTGGGGCGGGGCATCGGGTGGCTTCCTGTCTTGTAAAAGACAACACCTATCAGTAGGTAAGAGGTTACTGATGGGTAAAAAATTAATGTGGACAAATCCTCTACGTCTGCTACTTTACTGCCCGTCTCCTTACCATGGGGTTCCGGAACTCATAACACACAGGCGCTCGTTGATTCTGTGGCGGAAGGAAACTTCATTGACTCTAGTTTCGCTTTCAGTTTCAAACTTCCGGTTATAGCACTATCACAACCCATTGAAGTAAGCGCCCTCAGTGGACTTTTCCTTCCCACCATCAATCACTCCACCAAACCCATAAAACTCATTACGTCTGGAAATCATGTTGAACACATTTAATTTTTTTTAACAGACTGTTCCAACTCACCGGTGGTGTTGGGTCATCCATGGTTGATTCTTCATAAACCTCACATTAATTGGGGTCTTAATTCTATATTCTCGTGGAGTGAGAAATGTCATGAGTCTTGTCTTTCGTCTGCTCGTTCTGCTGTTTCTTGTTCTGTGTTTCAGGAGGAGCGCATGGACCTGTCAAACGTGCCCAGTAAATACCTCGACCTGAAGAGAGTGTTCAGTAAGTCTCGAGCTGCTTCTCTGCCTCTTCACCGTCCCTATGACTGTGCAATAGACTTATTGCCAGGTACGTCTCCACCTAAAGGCAAGTTATACTCTCTTTCTATTCCTGAGAGGGAGGCCATGGAGAAATATATTTCTGATTCTCTAGCGGCCAAGATCATACGGCCCTCTTCTTCACCGGCGGGGGCGGGGTTCTTTTTCGTGAAAAAGAAGGATGGGTCTCTTAGACCCTGCATAGACTATCGAGGACTGAACAGCATCACGGTGAAGAATACGTATCCTTTACCGCTGATGTCTTCAGCGTTCGAGCGTCTGCAGGGGGCTTCGTTTTTCACGAAATTAGATCTCCGCAACGCATATCATTTGGTTCGCATGAAGCAGGGTCATGAGTCGAAAACTGCGTTTCTTACCCCCAGGGGGCATTTTGAATATTGTGTTCTTCCGTTCGGGCTTTCTAATGCTCCTGCGGTTTTCCAAGCACTCGTAAATGACGTGTTGCGAGACATGATAGATCAGTTTATTTATGTGTACCTGGATGACATTCTGATTTTTTCTCGTTCTCTCCAGGAACATGTGCAGCACGTCAGGCGAGTGCTTCAGCGGCTGCTAGAGAATGGGCTTTTTGTCAAGGCGGAGAAATGCGTGTTCCATGCACAGTCTGTTCCTTTTCTAGGACACATTGTGTCAGTCGAGGGGGTGCGCATGGATCCAGAGAAGTGGCTGTGGTAAATTGGCCAATTCCAGAGTCTCGTAAGGCCCAGCAGAGATTTCTGGGCTTCACTTATTTTTACCGGCGTTTTATTTGCAATTTCAGCCAATTGCCGCCCCTCTGACGTCCTTGACCTCCGCCAAGACTCCCTTAAGGTGGTTAAGTGTAGCACAGGCTGCATTCACTAAACTAAAAGGCTGTTTTGTTTCAGCCCCCATTTTGGTGACACCTGATCCAGCCCGGCAGTTCGTGGTGGAGGTTGACGCGTTAGAGGTGGGGGTGGGCGCTATCCTGTCCCAGCGTGCAGCCTCGGATGACAGAATTCATCCGTGGGCGTTTTTCTCACATCGATTATCTCCCGCAGAACGTAATTACGACATTGGTAATCGGGAGTTGTTGGCTGTCAAACTCGCATTGGAGGAATGGCGTCATTGGTTGGAGGGTTCGGGGGTTCCCTTTATCGTTTGGACTGATCATAAGAACCTCGAATACATCAGGTCTGCCAAACGACTTAACTCCAGGCAGGCTCGGTGGGCATTATTCTTCGGACATTTTGACTTTACCATCTCTTATCGGCCGGGTTCTAAAAACACCAAACCCGACGCGTTATCCCGTCTTTTTGATTATTCCGAGCGCAATCCATCTCCTGAGCCCATCGTTCCCCGGAGGATTTGTATTTCTGCGGTGACATGGGAGATCGAGAGCAGGTGGGGGCGACTGTAAGTCTTTCTTCTGGTTTCCATCCTCAGAGTAACGGACAAACAGAGAGGGCCAACCAAGATCTCGAACGCATGTTACGTTGTTTGGTTTCCCAAAATCCCTCCTCTTGGAGTCAGCAGGTCCCATGGGTGGAGTACGCACACAATTCATTACCATTGTCGGCTACGGGCCTCTCTCCATTTCAGTGTAGTCTAGGTTACCAGCCACCAGCCTTTCCCAGTCTGGAAACCGAAATCGCGGTCCCCTCCGCCCACGCCTTTGTCCAGAGGTGTTGACACACTTGGAGCAGGGCCAGACAGACCCTCCTCCAAGTGGGTGCGCGCACTAAGGCTCGAAGCCTCCCGTTTACGTCGTCGGTCAGAAAGTGTGGCTTTCAACTAAGAATATTCCCTTGCGCTCCATATGTAATAAACTTGCACCCAAATTTATTGGCCCGTTCACTGTCATCAAGATCATTAGTCCGGTGGCAGTCTGCCTTAAACTTCCTCCAGCGTACAGGAGAATACATCCCGTGTTTCATGTTTCCAAATTAAAGCCCGTTTTTTATACGGCAATTAAAAAAACCCTGCTGGTCTTACTAACACCACTTCCGACACCAACCTAGCTTTCCCATGTGGTCTCCCATCCAGGTACTGACCAGGCGCAGACCTGCTTGGCGTCAGTGGGCGACATTGTGAGAATTGCAGAGAGCTAGCTGCTTCAAAATCTGGTCTAGACCCAGCGGAGGATATAACTCCTATCGAGTAAGTCTTTTATTCTTACCTTCATGATTAATATGAAATATGTCTTTAGAAGCCACTTATAATTTCATTGCAGTACAAAGTGTATCCTATAACGTATATAGCGTATAATGATAAACATAAGCCTATATAATAAAATGTAATTTTTTATGAAATACACATAAATAGCCTACAATAGACAATTTTGAGGGATGTAACCAAAAACAATGGTACCAACTTATTTTGTGTAGTAGTTCTCAAAAGTCTTGTGAACAAATGTTCTCTATGTATATCACGGCCTGGTTTCAGTGACTTCAAAATTTTTGTTTTTCAGTTACCATGCATAAATGTTTCTTTCTCAAAAACACAAACACATACATACACACAACTATGGGCACTTTCATGTCCTTTGATTATATATCCAAAAATATATAATTTTGTTAAAATTCCTCTTTCTTTGTCAAACTAACAATAAAACCTACTTTTAAAAAATACACTAGCTTTCTATTTTTTTAATATATATATATATATACTGTACTTCCAGGGGGGCGCCAGAAATGACCGCGGTTAATTTGGTTTTGTTTTCGATATTTCTGACACATTCAGTTATAGCGGCAAAAACTCAAAAACCTCTAACTCTTCAAAAAAATCTAAAGTGTGTTTCCTACAAACTGTATCTGTCATTCCCGAGTTAAACTGATGGTATATTGTCTGCAAAAGGAGGTCTGACACCATTCTAATGAATTATTCATTCATTCATTCATTCATTCATTCATTCATTCATTTTCTTTTCGGCTTAGTCCCTTTATTCATGAGGGTTCACCACAGCAGAATAAACCGCCAATTTATCCAGCATTTGTCTTACGCAGTGGACGTCCTTCCGACTGCAACCCATACACTCTCATTCACACACATACACTACGGGAGATTTATCTTACCCAAATCACCTATACTGCATGTGTGGGCTGTGGGGGAAACCGGAGCACCCGGAGGAAACCCACGCCAACACGGGGAGAATATGCAAACTTCATGCAGAAACTGCAACTGACCCAGCCCAGGCTCGAACCAGTGACCTTCTTGCTGTCAGTCGCACTATCCACTCACCACCACGCTGCCCCACTAACGAATTATTGTGCTCTATAACCAGGCCTTTCAGTTTTATTGTCCAACCCCTGTAGATGTGTAATACTTTTTATTTTAAAATTAATTCATATAATATTTAAATAATAATCGTTTTTTCAGAGTATACACTGTTACTTTTCTAATAAGCTCTAAACCAAATTAATATAAAATTTTTCAGTGTGACAAGTGTACAATTCAGCATTTGTTCCGGGACTAATTTATTTAATTGACAAATGTATAAATATTGTATTGATTGTAGAAAGATTGGTTAAATTAGATACGAAAATGATCTCAGACAATGTTTGACCGCTATAATTTATTTCATTTTGAAATAAAAGCTGTATATTGAGATGTGGTTTAAATGAAATTTGTTCATTTCACGTTGGAAACAATGTTAAATATTAACATTTTCTCTTATTTACGTTTGTCCTCTTGCTGATCTTAAAACTAGACAAATTGTTTAAACTTATTAGGCTATGTTACGTCACTCTTGAACAAGTTCTTTTTAACTTCACAAGGCTAAAAGTGCCTGTAGTTAAAGAATTGTCCATACATACATCCTGCTTAGGTATTGTAGCCCGGCATGTGCTGTTTACAGTGTTATCACACTTTAAACATTTATATGTTTTTAACATACTGAAAACAACATTAAAGTCAGTGCATTTTAAAACTTCTCCAGGGCCCCAAAACACTCTTTGATCCCTGGGGGTTAATGACTCTTGGTTTGTTTTGTGCTTGAGCACATGGCTTTGTCTTAGGGCCTACTCACACTATACTATCCAAACCGTGCCCAGGCTTATTTCCCGGATCGTTTGGGAAGTGTGAGTGTGCTGAATCGGGCTCACTTGGGCTTTGGTGCGGTACGTTTGTAGTGTGAGTGCAAAACGCCCCAAAGCCCGAAACTGAAAGCGAGACGTGACTTTAAGGGACTGTTTCATATGGATTTATTAATCATTCTTACTTTTCAGTGAGCGCAAACTGCCGTAGTTTATTAAAGACACAAAATCCTCACTGCACGACAGCTGCACACCTTCAACAGACCTCCTCATTCCTCCAGCACGATGGCTTTATGTTTTGTTTATGAGCGCCAAAAGTGACGGATCTGTTCGGCGAAATATCTGTCTGCGTGTCACCGCATCTCTAAGGACTGTTTGGCGAAATATTTGACTGCATGTCGCTGCATATCAAACGACTGAAACGATATAACTAGAGAAATCTCCACTGTGCTGAGTGAGAGCGCTTCTCACTGCGGGCCGTCGGGGGAGACGGGAGGGGGGGCAAGCATGCTTTGGCCCGGTTTGAGACAACTGTACCTAGTGTGAGTACGGTCTTAGTTTGCATTGACCATGTGCTCCTCTTATCGTGCCTCATTGTGTCTAGCTATCACACCATCTTGTTTAGATTGTCGAAAGCCAGTCACACTACACTTTTTGTCCCATAGACTTCCATTCATACACATGCAAACGCAGCAGACCTGAAGCACAAGCTCGTACAACAAGTTTCGCAGTTCGCTGCGTTGCAAAGGTCATGCTTTGTGAACTCTGGCCTGTGAAATTGCATCACGTGACTACATTAGACCAATCAAAAATCAAAACATGACCTCTCTGTACAGAAATTTTAGATATGGAGCAATCGCTTGCTTTTTTTAATGTCTAATCATATTGTTTATCATATCACACCCCTTTTCATAGCACCGTACGACAGAATTTTGCAAGAACAAACTCTAGAGTGACAATATTTTCAAACCAGTTGTTTGAGCATAGTTGGTGTTTTTGTAAGATAATTCAGAATGAGATATTAAATGTTTATTTAAACTATTCAAATTAACATTTATAATTCTTATGATTCAGGCATATACTACTAGTTAATTTGTATCAACTTCATCCAGTTTTGTAACCTAATCTAAAGTGAGGACTATTTATGCTTTATAAGTCCCTTACAAATGGCAATTAAAGGCTCGGGTAAATTCTAAACAGAAAAAACAAATCATAAACGAAATTATTCATTTCTATTCGTTTGAGGATACACAAATGAAACTGTATCAAATAAAAAAATAATTCTTGCAACCTTATCTAAAATACACTTACTGTACCATGTAAACATTGCATCCTATTACATTGTTAAATTATTATAATGTTGTTGTTTTATCAAATTTTTGTCGCATTTTGACACTTCAGTATTCAGCAGTGTTTAAACTTAAAAGAAATTTTACCTTTTAAATAATATTGCAAAGATTATTGTTCATTTGATACCAAGCCTTAGTTTGTCATTTATAAAGGATTTATAAAGCATGAATAGTCCTCACTTTAGATTAGGTCACAAAACTACATGTGGTTGAGTTAATAAAACATGTTTTAACATACATAGTACCCATTAATATATGCCTGAATAATAAGATATATAGACGTTGATTGGAATAGTTTATTAATCATCACTCATTCTGATTGATTCTCAAAACCTCCAACTATTCTTAAATACAAATGGTTTGTAAATAATGCAATACTGAAATTAGTAATGAAAAATCAACCAGTCACAAATTATGAAAGTACAATTACTATAAGCACAATATAAATGTGCTTATAAGTCAAGAATAGAGCATTTGTAGCAGTAAGCTTACTAATGCTTATTAATGTAGAGGTAATGCTTAACAAATAATGAATTCACTAGATGCTAATGCTTAATAAATGATTCATAGTGTGTAAATTGTTACAGATTTCCTTTCATCACACCAACAACAGGCGCTACGCCATAATCACGTTCCTACAAGAGCAAACACTTAATTGGTTAACGTGGCATGAATGTCTGCTAAAGTTCAGATTTTCCATCTTGATTCGTGCAACATGGTCATAAGCGTTGCTTTACGCAAATTTGGTCATTCGCACCACCTCATTCACACGAATAGTGCCACAGGATGTCTATCTATGGCTTTTTAATAATTTAATATGTTTATCACTCATGTTTGATGCTTCATCCGTGTCAGGTTTGAGCACACCATAAGAACTGTGTTGCAGCTGGATGGACATCCACTTTATAAAGCAAATGCCAGAATTGGTGGTTCATTACTTATATCAGTCTATAATATACTTAGAGACGTTTTTGTAAAAGGGCATCTATGAAGCAAAAACTATTTTTGGAAGCTGTTTGACAAACACGTGTGTTGTTATGGTGTGTCCACAATCATATTGGAGTGATGTAGGTATTAATGCATATAAACAAGACAGGATTTGCAAAGAAACCAGGATTAAAATATCTAAAATATCCAACTGCACTTCAAGAAGCAGTAAGTGATACACTGCATTTTCATAGTATATTAAACTACATAATTCATAACCACTCAAATCACCACAGCTGCAGTGTGCACAACTATAAATGAGGATGCATCAATCACACAATAGGAGTCCCGGTTTGTGGACTTTAAATCAGGTCTATTTTGTACACTAACTTGGCTATAATAAATCTCTTTACAGCAGAATATTTACCAGTTTGGTGGGCATCTTGTCAGATTTGCTGCGAGTAGAATGGCAAAAACAGCACAAGTGGTTTAATCATTATACTGTAGTATTTGAGACAGGCTCTCTGTTTCATCGTGTTTGGGTTGTTTTCTGCCTTTTTGCTGTGTTTAGCCCTTTAAAGGAATAATTCACCAAAATTGACAGAATTTACTCATCTATATGCAGTTTACACACTGCTACTCTCTACTGTGTGAACATTTCCTTCAACCATGAGGGGGTCATTGAAATATGAATCTAAATTGCTGAAAAATTACTAAAAACATGCTGAAAAAAGTGGGGAAAAAAACATAACCAAACAAGTTTAGAGGATATATAATAAAGGAATTTAATTAATGTTTTAAAATAATAACTCCCTTTATTGTAAATGGTTTTAAAGGAATTCAACTGTAAAATGTAATAAGCTACAGGCTGAATTTTCCATTGGATCAGACATCGAAGGCAACTAAAATGCACACCACAATCTCTTTATGTCCCCGTTTGAAACTTCAGTATACACAGTAAAGGTCTCCTATGTCCTCCAAACACAAATAAAGAGGTTAAACAGCTCTAATTCAAGAAAAAAAAACTAAACAAATGCTTATTCATTTGGTCACGTCGAGCCTTGATTTGTTGAAACTACCTTCAGATAAACTATTTTTGCATAACCTGCGAATTACTTTTGATCAGCATTAAACATTTGCACTGAAATGCTAAAAATAAGTAATGGGGTCACACTTCACAATAAGGTTTCATTAGCTGATGTCAGTTAATAAATTTACTAACATTAATTATGAACAATACTTGTACAGCATTTATTAATCATAGTTCAGCATTTACTACACTGTAAAAAAATCATAAAAAGGTCAAATGACTGACAGTTACGCCTGCCAAACAAAAACCATAAAACTACAGTCAAATTTCTTTGTTGAAATAAAGTGCAAAAAATAATAAATTACCGATATTTTCATTAAAATGTTTTCAGAAAAACACAGTTATTTTACAGACTTTTTCTAGATTATTATGATCAAATCTGTTCAATAAAGTTATAAATTAGAGTTTTACAAAGAAACACTGTTATTTTACAGACTTTTCCTCGATTATAATAATCAAACACCATCAATAAAGTGACTGCACTAAAAGTTTAAGAGAAAATAAAGACTTACAAGACTGCTCTTAAAGTCCATGTAATCAGTTCATAACGATCCTCTGTGTGTGTGTGTGTGTGTGTGTGTGTCTGTGTGTGTGTGTGTGTGTGTGTGTGTGTGTGTGTGTGTGTGTGTGTGTGTGTGTGTGTGTTTCGTACACTATTTTATAATAACAGGTGGACACATGAGATCTTATTCACTCTGGCTTGTTTACTCAGGAACTGACGTCATGACAACATCACACATCAACATCATACATTCATACGTTCCGCTTCCAATGTATCATTTATGGTACACCTCCCCTTTTAAGTAGGAACCCTCTTCGAACATTTACTTGTAAGAACAAACATTCCACTACAAGTGACATCATCTCTAAACATGATCTTGAACTCAAGGAAACAACTTTCTTTTTACTTTTTTTTTCTTTAGAACATAGCCTCTACTCTCTTTACAAGTTCAAATGCTCAGGTGGGTCGTCACTCTCTGCCTGAATTCCATAATATCCATAACACTGTCCATAATAATATTCAAAGTCCATAATATACTTAGAGACATTTTTGTAAAAGGGCATCTATGAAGCAAAAACTATTTTCGGAAGCTGTTTGACAAACACGTGTGTTGTTATGGTGTGTCCACAATCATAATGGAGTGATATAGGTATTAATGCATATAAACAAGACAGGATTTGCAAAGAAACCAGGATTAAAATATCTAAAAAATCCAACTGCACTTCAAGAAGCAGTAAGTGATACACTGCATTTTCATAGTATATTAAACTACATAATTCATAACCACTCAAATCACCACAGCTGCAATGTGCACAACTATAAATGAGGATGCATCAATCACACAACAGGAGTCCCGGTTTGTGGACTTTAAATCAGGTATATTTTGTACACTAACTTGCCTATAATTTGTCACATAAAACAATAATAATTGTCACACACACACAGTCACATAAGACATAATACCTTGTCACATAAGACTCTCTGGACCTATCCTTGTCTCTTACAGGATGGATATGAGTTTCAGTGTTACCCGTGTCAAGGGTTGTGTCTCTGGGTTCAGTGAGTTCTTGATGTTGCATTGAGTGCATTGCCCGCACATGAGTGCGGTTTCTCCTTAGCAGTCCGTCATCAGTGTGTATGATGTAGGATCTTAGTGTTACCGCTGTACTCATGACTGTCCATTGAGATTGTTCTCTTGGCAGCCACACACGTTCTCCAGGTTTCAGTATTGGCAAAGGACGTACTCGGTGGCGCATATCATACCAGCATCGCTATTTGTCTTTGGTTCGCATCTCACACTTCCTGAACCCCTTGATATTTGGCCATCGAGGTTTTAAAATCTTTGGAAGCTGTGGTAATGTAGTGCGCAGTACTCTCCCCATGAGAAGTTGTGCTGGAGAGTAGCCATTCTCTAGAGGCGTAGCCCGATATGTCAAAAAAGCTTTTGTTTTCTCTCTGCCTCCTTTTCATAGTCCTTTTACTGTTGCCACTGCACGCTCTGCTTCTCCGTTTGCTTGTGGGTATCTCGGGTTGCTAGTAATGTGTGCAAACCCATAGTCACTTGCAATATTCTTAAAGAGTGCACAGCTATACTGTGGTCCATTGTCTGACATAACAGTCTCTGGAATTTCATGGCGACTAAACACATCTTATAGTGCTGCAATTACAGTATCTGCTGTGGCTACATTGAGACATGCTACTTCAGTGTGGCATGAAAAATAGTCCACAACCAGGAGATATGGTGTCTTTTCCCAGAAAATAAGTCTGTGCCCACTCGCTGCCAGGGTCTTTCAGGCACTGGGGTAGACAGCAAGGGTTCTCCGTGTTCTGCTCTATTCTGTGAACATATAGTACAGTTCTCCACCAACTGACTAATGTGAATAGACAGTCCTGACCACCAGACGGCCTGACGGGCTCAGGCTCGGCATTTGACAATACCCTGGTGACCATCGTGTATGTTATGCAGGACCTCCTGCCTCATCCATTGAGGAATTACTATTCTTTGGCCCCTGAGGAGTAGCTCTCCAGCAACAGTAAGATTTTCTCTTTCAGGCCAGTATGGCCCTGACTCAGGTGGAAGATCATGTTTCATCAGCCACTCAGTCTCACAGTATTGGATGAGTTTTCCACAAATAGGATCAGCTTTCTGACTCTTCATTATAATAGTAAACCGTGTCTCTGTAGCTGGGAGTCCCTGAATTACTGCATCCACAAACACCTTTACTTCCTCCTCTTCCTGTTTCTCCTCCTGCGTAAATGTATGTTTTACTGGGGCTCTTGATAATGTGTCAGCGTTTATGAGCTGTTTACCCGGCACATGCACAATGTCAAATGTGACATTGTTCCCTCTCTATGTCAGTCCAGTTGGCTTTTCTGTTTTGCTGCATCTCCAGGGCCATTGCCTTCAGTGTTGGGCCTTTTTCCTTATTTCCCTCTGTTCCTAGGCTGAACTTCTTCTCGCTTTTTCTGAACACCAGCTTCCTCTTGCTCACTCGCTCCTCTGCATCCCCCACACGTCCGCTTCATCAAGCGCCCCCTGCTGTGTAATGTTGAGAAGACTGCTGAATTTCTGTTATAGTTTGTGACATTATTCCGGCTGTTGTTTTGCTTTTCTTTTTGTCTGAGGATCATGAAAGGGACGCCCTCTGCTGGGAATATGTTGTGCCAGCACTGTTTACAGTTGAAGACTGCCAAAAGACTTTTTGTTCTGTTTTTTTCCCTCCTCCTGGCTGGATTTTGGTCTTCCTCCAGAAAATAACTTATTTTCGATCAAACTTATTTAGAAATTTAATCAGTTGTATCTCGCTTGTTGTTTTTTCCAGACTTTTTTGATCAAAAATAAAACCGTTAAATTATGACCCTGAGCATGTCTTGGCATTTTAATAAAGGTGCTTAATCATAATGATTTAGGGAAAATTCTTTTAAATAACATTGTTTTCTCTTGAACTTTAAGTGCAGTCACTTTATTGATGGTGTTTGATCATAATAATCTAGAAAAGTCTGTAATATAACAGTGTTTCTTTGTAAAACACTTATTGGCTAACTTTAGTTGAACAGATGTGATTCTAACAATCTAGGAAAAGTCTGTAAAAAAAAGTGTTTTTCTGTAAACATTTTAATGACAATATCTGTAGAGTTATTTTTTGCATTTTATTTCAACAAAGAAATTTTACCGTACTTTTATGGGTTTTGTTTGGCAGTTATAGCTACTGGTCATTTGACCTGTTTTTTTACAAATATATATATATATATATATATATATATATATATATATATATATATATATATATATATATATATATACACAGAGCAAGTAATTACAATTTATTAGTTTCATTTTACGAAATTTTAAATTTACTTAAAAAAACAGGAAACACTGTAAATAATACGGGAATTTTAATGTAAAAAACAGACAAATTGCTGTAATTTGTCATTACTTATATAGTACATCAAATAAAAGTCAAGCTGTTAATTTACAGATGTTGTTTGTAATTTTTACGGACTTTTGTATAAAATACTGTATTACTAATACTGTAATTTCCCAGTATAAAAAAAACAAGAATGTCAGTAATTTGTCTTTAATAATAAACTAAAATGAAAGTTAAATTGTTAATTCAGAGAGATTGTCATTTTACTAAGTTTTGAATATAATTTGAAATTACAAAATTACTGTAAAAATATTGAGATTTTCTGTAAAATTAGTTTTTTTTTTTGTTTTGTTTTTTTTACTGTGTAAAGCATTATTAACATCCAAATTCATGTTTGGTTACATTAGTTAATGCACCATGAGTTATCTATTACCAGTAAAAAAACTTTATTTTCATTGACTAACAAGCAAATACTTACTGTTACCAATACTGCATATCAAAACAATATTGTTGAATGCTGAGATTTGTACCTTTAATTATATTTTGTGTGGTAATTTGATCCAGTTATACAGAATTGTATTACATAATCAGAGTGGCTTCGTCTTAATCTGCTCCATTAAATTCAACACAGGTCAACTGTAAGAAACACTTTAAACATTTAATATTTATGGCATTCCTACATGATATGCAAATAAACACAGTACAGACTTTTGCCATGCCAGAAAATTTAATATTTATTCATTTGCAGGTCAAATAGATACAGTACAGAAGTCTCATTCTTGGATAAACAAGCATATATGAAACACAAAAAAAAATGAAATTTCCTAAAATACTACTATCATAGCCCTAACAGCAGAACAACTTGATAAAAAAGAGAAGAAATAAAAACACATTAAAATAGAGAAACCATAAACGTGTCTTTTTCAGAATGCAGAGAAGGCTCCAGTGGCCTTACATTAGGGGATAGCTGGCCATTGTCGCAATGCCACAGTGATTGTTTTTGTCTTTTGCCATGTAGATGTAGCCTTTGTCACCCCATTTGTCAGACCAGCTAAAAAATTGAAAGAAATAATTAAATATGAAAACCTGCAATCAAGCTTGTGCCCGCAAAACTAAAGATTGTTTGCATCATACCTGTTCTTCACAATCCAGTATCTATTCCCAGCAACATCAGCACCCTGATAACCATAGCCAACCACCAAGACTGCATGATCAAGTCGACTGGTACATGCTCTCTCATAATAGATGCCTAAAGATCAGAATATTAGAAAGGAGTTAAGGCACAGTAGGGTCAGTAATAAGTTTGTAATAATTTTAGCAAATATTGAATTAAAACTAGAGTTGAGGGATATCAGACACCTACCAGACTGATAGAACTGTAGGGATTGATGTGATGCGTCAATAGCAACAGATACAGGACCCACAGCAGCAACAGCATTCATTAGAGCAAGCTCATTACCTCTGGGAATGTCCACGAATCCGGTGATTTTAGCGACATTAAAACGGGGGTCATACCGGCATGGCAGATCATCCTGCAAGCACAAAGTTAAAATAAGAAAAAAGTGGTACATTGAAGTCTTAAAATACTTAATGACCTTCATTTAAAGAGTTTAAAAAACTAAAATGACATTTTTCCACAATCTGCAAATACAGCAGTTTATTCCCGTCTTCAAAAAAAATAAAAATGTTTCATTGCTCAGAAACTGTCACAATATGATTCTTACCCTTGCAAGATAAGGGTATGACTGCTCAGAATCCAGCCCCTTGTTTTCTTTAACATACTGGAAGGCCTGGTCCATGATGCCTCCATTACACCCTTGATTGCCCTGTGGTCTGGAACAGTCCACCAAGTTTTGCTCACTCATAGAAATCAGCTTTCCAGTTTTACGGAAGAGCTGACCTTCCAAGGCACCCGTTGAACTGAAAGACCAGCAAGATCCACATTGTTTCTAAAACCACAAAACAGAAGAGTCACCAAACAGTTAAGCTACAGATACACATACTGACATTTAATAGCCATTTATACATTAAACTGGGTTTACCAGATCAACTGTAAATAGATCAATTGTAATAGATGCAACTATAGGTCCTAATTTAGCATAAAACATTTGCAGTTTTCAGTGACTTTAAACTCACCTGGTCTTTGACAGGAGTAACATAGCCCCTCTGTCTCCAGTCAACCTGTTGTGGTGCTGCAAAAAAGCTGGGTTCCATGAACAATGCACCCTTTGACGTCCGGTTAGGGTCCTGCTTATAACCATTCATTGCCTGTCTGAACTCCTCATTTGTCTAATAAAGAGATTGTAGTGAAATGTTAAAACAGCCTTACAAATAGTACTTTAAAAGGTATCGATAGCACCGCAAATTGAGAATTAAAGTAATTTTGCTGAAAATCTTTTAGAGCACACAGGGCTTAAATCTCCAATCTAGGATGTTGTTGACTGTAATTGAATCATTTAATAAACACAACAACATTCTGATCTGGTTTCACACTTATGAATCTTGCATTTTAATTGCTTTTTTTCTCTTTTTGACAATTTGGATTGTATAAAGCAATATAGATAGTGAAATAAATGACTGTAATTGACTGTAATACTAAACTGCTCACCATGTCACCAAATTGATTCATTCCCATTTTAAAGGTGTGATTTCCTAAGGAATACTCAAAGTTGTGTTGCTCAATTTTTCTCAAGTTCTCCTCCCAAATCATTCTCCTCCCGACCTCTACGTCCTGGAGTAGAAAGTAGATACAGTATCAGCTATTGCAAAGCAACAGTTCAACATAAACACATGCACTGCATCATTCATTCATGTTAAGCTGATACATGGCTACAGACTACAGTCTTCCCACCTCATGATAGCTTTTTCCATGCTGGCTCTTCCAGGAGTTCCAGTGGTCGTCTAACTGGATGTCTATAGATGGAGCAGTGAACACTGCACTTATGCACAGCGTGATGAGCAAAGCAAACATCATCCTGCCAGGAAGACTAACAGAAAAAAAAAACACAATAATAGTAAAAATCTCTATTTAAAGCAAATGTAAAGAAAATTTACAAACATTAACAAAACACTTTAAACAGGCAACAGCACAAGCAGTTCACTTTACTGTGAGTTGAGCTAAATGTCACATTAATATAATACAAGCAATGTCTCCTATAAAGGAAAGGAGGGGGGGGGGAGAAAGATTTACACTTACCTTTCACAAGCAAACCTTGTTGACTGTAATTGCTTACAATTGAGTGTGTTTTATAGCCTGTCTGAACATAGAGACGGTCTCTCATTGGCTGACGTTGATGATGAAACTAGTCAATTTACAGCCAATCAGGTGCAGCAAGAGCTTCATCTTGTCATGTGATCCAGCATCACAAGATGAAGTATTCATCAATGGACTATGGTGATTCTTTATATTATTAGTAGACTGCAACAAGATTAAGGCAATCAGAAATGTTTTGTTATTTCCACAGTTTATAAAAATCAACATTTACAATACACAAGTGGAAAGCATACTAGAATATGCTTCACTTGATTGGGGGATGTGGAGATTTTTTTTAGGTTTGTTACATTCTGTTTGTTTCGTTTGTTTTAATCATTGTTTGTGTTTGTCACATAAGGGTGTGTTTGACAAATTCCACATGCTTAGACAGAAACTAATCCAAGAGAATAATGCAAGAGGAAACACAGAGTCCATTTAGAAAACTGAGTATTTTAAATAGCATCAGGGGCTTCTGTTTGTACTCACTTTAAATGCTAATTACACTGTAAAAAATTGTACGTGCTATTTACAAAAAAAAAAAAAAAGTGTGGTAACACTATTGCACGTAATATATTTAGGTAGTTTGAAAACGTGATTTATTTAGCTAAAACCACTTGACTGAATCATGTGAAAATTACAAAATCTTTTGAGTGATAGATGATGATTTTAATATTATTAGTGGAATGTGATTTTATAATTTAAGCAAATCCACCACCATTTACTCACATTTATTTTTTTAGCAAAAACCACTTGAATGAATCATGTGAAAATGACTAGGTTTTTTTGAGTTATAGATGATGATTTCAATCTTATTAGTGGAATGTGCTTTTTATAATTTAAGCAAATCAACCACCATTTAGTCAAATGCATTAATGAAAATTACTCATTCATAAAATGTAAAATATATAGTTTATAATAAAATACATACACAATGCATTTTTGCTATCATTTTATTACATGTTCCACTGATAACAAAATGGTACAATTTGTTAAACAAATCTATTTAAAAGGTACAGCAATGTTAAGCTCTGAAAAAAGTTCTTTATCCATGTCATGGAAAAAAAAATTCTGTCAACTTTCTTTTGTAGGAAGTCACATTTTAGACAAACTCACTTTTAGACAGAATTTGTGAATTGGACAACATATAAGACCAGTATAAAAGCTCTATCTCAAAATATTAGCAGCACAATGAATTAATCAGTTGATGCAGTTTGTGTTAGAAACTTAAAAGTTTGTTTGTGGGGGACTTTAATTTGGGGAATACTTGTATAAATCCAGTTCAGCAATTCTAGATTTTCCAAGCTAGCCATGACTCGCTCATCCTCCAAGACAATGCAGAAATCCTTATCGTAGGTCATTCCTCAGACAGCAATCCTCTGTGCAGTCTCACACTGTAAAATAAACATTGTTTATTATTGTGAAATTATGCAATTGTAAATTTCAAATGTTTAAAGTTTACTAAAACAAATTAAGGAAATACATTAAGGAAATAAACCCTTTCTTTGTATCTCTGTGAACATTAATTCTTCAAAATGTTTGAGTAGACATTGCTGACTGATACTATAACACAAGTACACAAGTATTTTGACTTATAATGGACAAGGTGTTTTCAAAATGCATACTAGTGTACAAATAAATAAATATAACCAAGTTTATACAAGGAATAGTGCATTCAACAATGTAGTGACTGAGCTATATATATATATATATATTTTTTTTTTTTTTTTTTTTTGTAAAAATGCAAAAATATAAAATGCAGTTTTTTGAAAATCACAAAAATCTGAATCAGTCTAAGACACTTACATTGCACTGGATGAGCTGCTCCCCTTTTTTTACAAATAGACCAGCAACAGAGGACAACTTCTCTCGTCTTATCCCTGATTTAATGTGAGGTCTGATGCAACAAAAATTAAGAGATTAGTAATATTGCCTAAAATAATAATAATAATAATAATAATAATAATAATAATAATAATAATAATACACTAATAATAACATTATAAAAATTACCTGCTGTTGCGCGCGTACTGAAGAGCGGTGTTGTCGCGCGTGTTCTGATCAGCTGTGTTGTCGCGCGCGTACTCAAGAGCGGTGTTGTCGCGCGCGTACTCAGACCGGTGTTGTCGCGCGCCTACTGAAGAGCGGGACCGAGGGTGTGCCGCGTCGCGGGGGCACTTTTGATCATTTTGGAAGGGCACTTTCTATACAAAACTAAAAAGGACATGTGCACTGCACAGGTTGAGCCCTATGTGTGCACGTGCCTGCTGTGCATAAACCCCATTGAATGGCTATAGCTTACATAGCTTAGCTTAGGCTAACCAACAAGATAACTGTTATTCGTCCACCTGCTTAAATGTTGCCTGATCGCTGGTGTTAAATATTACAATGCACATAATTTGTTCAGTTTCAATATACAATTCAGAATGAACATTAAAGCAAATCAATTTTAAATAGGAATGAGTGGTTAAAAATACCTGTGTATCCCTATATACATCGTAGCCTATGGCAGAAACTAGGCTCCCGAACAAGCTTGAACACCAGTGTCTTTCCTGAAAGAGCTTATATAAGATAATAAAAATGAAAAACTGTTAAGGCTTACCTCTTAGCATGCTTACAGTTGATCTGCTTCTTCAAAATGTCGTCTGGTCACTGCCCTCGTTGAGATTCAAATGCAAACATCTCAATCAAATCTGCATAATTGAGTAAATTTTCTTAAAATAAAGGTGAATCTATCTTTCCTCAATTTTATTAGCTTAACTGGTTTCTCAAAGTAAGCCTAATAATTGCTCTGGTTTGCTTAAAAAAATAAGTGAAATTTATCTCTTGATTTTATTAGCAAAATCTTCTTAATACTTTATAATTCATCCAGAATATAAATGTTTTAAAGAAAATATGTACTCACACTATGAACAGTTGCCTTGAACTGGGCCAAAGCACGCTTGTCCCTCCTCCCGTCTTCCCCGACGGCCCGCATTCACATTGCATTCGGGCCTGGGCGCGCTTACGTCATCGATGATGTGCTGTTTAGTAGAGAAGCGCTCTTGCTCAGCACAGTGGAGATTTCCTCCGTTATATCATTTAAGTCGTTTGATATGCAGTGACGCAGTCAAACATTTTGCCGAACAGATCAGTGAGAGGTTAATGTCTTTAATAAAGTATGACAGTTTGCATTCATTAAACAATAAGAATGATTACTTAATCCATATCAAACTGTCCCTTAAACGTCAAGCTCGCTTTCAGTTTCGGACTCAGGCACATTTTGCACTCACACACAAGCATAGCGCGCCAAAGCCCAAGTGAGCCCAATTCAGAGCACACACTTCCCAAAAGATCCAGGAAACGGGCTTGGGCATGGTTCGGATAGCATAGTGTGAGTACGCCCTTAAGAATTTTTGTGTTTGCCCTACAGTGATAATTGTCTAATTACCGTTTTATCTTTTATTAATCTTTTTTAAACATAAAGCAGTAAATAAATAAAAGTAATAAGCTGGTTACTCACTAAACATTTTGAAGCAAAACCAGACATTAATACAAAACACAACATAATTAGATGTTATACTTTCAAGCTAATAAAATGAGTGGTAAAGGCTGGGAGATAGTTGCTGTTAAGTTACAGAACTTTGCTGAGTGAACTTAAAATTTATCAGATTGTTTTTATTTCAAATCATATTTCTAACACAATCTGATTTTATTAATTATAAACTGGAATTTTAGATTATTTCCCATCCTTTTAACATCCTCATGAACTCATGATTTCAGCACTGAATCTATTCTGACATTAAAGTTTATTTTTAAGTTTTATCCCCACCTCAAATAAAGAAAATAGCTCAGTTGTTATAAATATATATATATATAGTTTCTGATATGCTTAACTATACTCTTGGCATCTATTGAGTCAGTACAGGACCACAGACACCCACATCTCCATCTCATCACACTCTTCATCGCCCAAAACAAATGCTGTCCAGGAAATGTGGAAGTTTTCTTTAAATTTGTTTTGCGGTATCAAATCCCATTAAAACAACTGTTTCCCATCAGTCCTTGCTTCATAATCATCCCTCAAAGTTAGTCGTGAGGAAATTGAGGAAATGTGGCTGAATGAAAGTGAAACTGCTGAACTGCAGTTGAAGTCAAAAACCTAAAAATTAAACCGCCAAAATTACTTGAAACTCTGGAGCATACCGTGGTGATATGAAGACATTAATCGATTTATTTACTATGTTTAAAATGAGAACATGAAAGAAACATTCTAAAAGCAACTCATCTAAAAACATTAATTGCCTTATTCAGATTAGGGTAAATAATTTGATAACATCTCAGACATACCACAGATTTTTTTATTTATTTATTTATTTTTTTGCTTTTGGTCACAAAGAATAACAAGTTATTAAACTTTTTTATCAGGGTCCCACCCTGACAATCTTGTCTTTTCTATCAGTCTGTACAGTCAATATTGTCTTTGTTTAATGGCTCTGGATTTGTTTTGTGCCTGAGCACATGGCTTTGTCTTTATTTGTGTTGGCCACGTGCTCCTCTTATCCTCTTATGTGCCTCCTTGTGTCTTGTTATTACACCCTCTTGTTTAGATTGTCAAAAGCCACAGTCACACTACACTTTATCGCCCCATAGACTTCCATTCATACACATGCAAATGCGGGAGACCATAAGCACAAACTTGTACACATTTAATATTCAGTACTGAGAGTCCAAACACTGAGGAGCAAATCCATCTATGCGCAGCTCTACGGGTCCCAACTATGCAAGCCAGTGGCAACAGCAGTGAGGAAATAAACTTCACTGAAACACACGAATAGTGCCACAGGATGTCTATTCACAGCTTAGTATTAATTTAACATGTAAATCACATGTGCTTGATGCTTCATCCGTGTCAGGTTTGAGCACACCATAAGAACTGTGTTGCAGCTGGATGGACATCTCTTTTATAAAACATATGCCAGACTTGGTGGTTCATTACTTGTATCAGTCCATAATATACTTAGAGACATTTTTGTAAAAGGGCATCTATCAAGCAAAAACTATTTTTGGAAGCTGTTTGGCAAACATGTGTGTAGGTATAGGCAAGGCAAGGCAAGTTTATTTATATAGCACATTTCATACACAGTGGAAATTCAAAGTGCTTTACATAAACTGGAATAAAAAAACATAATAGTGCAATCTGTCAGATGTAGCACAGTGCTCATTCAGTAAAGGCACAGCTAAACAGATGTGTTTTCAGTCTTGATTTGAATGTGCCTACTGTTGGAGCACATCTGATCATTTTTGGAAGCTGATTCCAGCAGCGAGGGGCATAGTGGCTGAAGGCTGATTCACCCTGCTTTGACTGAACTCTTGGAATTTCTAGTTTATTTGATCCTAGAGATCTGAGTGATCTGTTAGGTTTGTATTCAGTAAGTATATCTGTTATGTATTGAGGTCCTAGGCCATTTAGTGATTTATAGACCAGTAGTAATACTATAAAATCTATTCTGAATGTAACTGGGAGCCAGTGTAAAGACCTGAATACCGGTGTGATGTGCTCTGATTTCCTGGTTCTGGTCAGAATCCTGGCAGCAGCGTTCTGGATGAGCTGTAACCGTCTGACTGTCTTTTTGGGAAGGCCAGTGAGGAAGCCGTTACAGTAATCCACCCTACTGCTGATAAAAACATGAACATGTTTCTCTAAGTCTTCACTGGAAACAAAGCATCTGATTTTTGCAACGTTTTTGAGATGATAGTATGCTGATTTACTAAGATCTGACTCCAGAGTCACACCAACATTCTTGACCTTATTTTTTGTTGTTTGACCTTTAGTGCCAAGGTACACATTCACCTTGAGAACCTCATCTCTCTTCCCAAACGCAATGACTTCAGTTTTCTCTTTGTTTAACAGAAGAAAGTTTTGGCACGTCCAACTGTTAATTTCATCAGTGCATTGTTAGAGGATATCAATGGGGCTGTAGTCATTAGGCAGTAAGGCTAGGTAGATCTGAGTGTCATCAGCATATCTGTGGTAGGAGATTTGTTTTTTTCTCATTATTTGGCTCAGAAGGAGCATGTAATGGTTGAACAGGAGAGGTACCAGAATCAAGCCTTGTGGGACTCCACATGTCATGGGTGTCCACCTCAACCTATGGTTACCTATACTGACATGGTAACCTCTCCCTTCAAGGTAAGATCTGAACCATTCGAGGACCATGCCAGACAGCAGTGAGTCCACAATCATATTGGTGTGATGTAGGTGTTATTGCATATAAACAAGACAGGATATGCAAAGAAATCAGGGTTAAAAGATCTGTTCAAACTCTCTGTGATCCAACTGCACTTCAGGAAGCAGTAAGTGATACACTGCATTTTCATAGTATAATGAACTACACAGTTCATAACCACTGGAATCACCACAGCTGCAGTGTGCACAACTAAAAATGAGGATGCATCAATCACACAACAGGAGTCCCAGTTTGTGGTCTTTAAATCAGGTAGATTTTATACAGTAACTTGCCTATAATAAATCTATTTACAGCAGAATATTTACCAGTTTGGTGGGTATCTTGTCAGATTTGAGGAAGGTCATTGAAATATGAATCTAAATTGCTGGAAAATTACTAAAAACATGCTGAAAAAAGTGAGGAAAATTAACATAACCAAACTCGTTTTAGGATACTGGTTATAACCATCAACCATCATCTGGCCTTTAACACTGATTTTATTAGCCTGAAAGATTAATGATAGCATCTAATTATTTTGTGTTTTGTATTTGTCTGATTTTGCTTAAAAAAATGTTTAGTAAGTGACTTGTTAGTTTTATTTATTTACTGCTTGATGTTTAAATAAAGATGAATAAAAGATAAAATAATAATTAAACAATTTGTCACCTTAGAATTATAAGGTTCTATCTGACATTTTTGTCAAAATTGAGTTATTGACATATTCGTATTAAATGACAACATATTTACATTATGGGATATTTCTTTATAAGTTGTTTACATTTTAAGACTTTTTATTAAAAAAAAAAAAAAAAGTTACACACACTGTTTGCTATGGAATGCAATAACTTTGAAGCTCAATATTTCAAAATCATTCAGAACGCAGATAGAACCTTAGAATTTCAAGGTGACGATTTATCACTGACACACATTCTCAAATGTGCAAAGATGTTCTCTCTCCTGCAGCCAGAAAACGATATATAAAAGGACACTTTAGTGCTGGAAGTATAGTGTCTGCTAATTTTAGTCAGTCTAAATTTATTCATCATTTATTTTATTTTCGGCTTAGTCTCTTTATTAATCCGGGGTCGCCACAGCGGAATAAACCACCAACTTATCCCGCACGTTTTTACGCAACGGACGCCCTTCCAGCCACAACCCAACTAAGGGAAACATCCATACACATTCACACTTATACACTATGGACAATTAAGCCTACACAATTCACCTGTACCACATGTCTTTGGACCAGTGACCTGCTTGCTGTGAGGTGACAGCACTACCTACTGCACCACTGCGTCGCCCTCAGTCTAAATTATTAACAATATTTAATAATTAGAACGAAAGCTATTAGCATTTAGAGTAAGTACAAAACAGCAGCCCCTGATGTAATTTAAAAGCTTAGTTTTCTAAATGGACTCTGTGTTTTCTCTTGGATTATTTTCTGTCTAAACATGTGGGATTGGTCAAACACACCCTTACGTGACAAACACAAACAATGATTGAAACAAACCTAAAAAAAAACATACATCCCCCAATCAAGTGTTGCATATTCTAGTAAGCTTTCCACTTGTGTATTGTAAATGTTGATTTTTATAAACTGTGGAAATAACAAAACATTTCTGATTGCCTTAATCTTGTTACAGTCTACTAATAATATAAAGAATCAACATAGTCTATTGATGAATACTTGTGATGCTGGATCACATGACAAGATGAAGTTCTTGCTGCACCTGATTGGCGGTAAATTGACTAATTTCATCATCAACGTCAGCCAATGAGAGACCGTCTCTATGTTCGGACAGGCTATAAAATACACTCAATTGTAAGCAATTACAGTCAACAAGGTTTGCTTGTGAAAGGTAAGTGTAAATCTTTCTTTTCCTTTCTTCATAAGAGACATTGCTTGTATTTTATTAATGTGACATTTAGCTCAACTCACAGTAAAGTGAACTGCTTGTGCTGTTGCCTGTTTAAAGTGTTTTGTTAATGTTTGTAAATCTTTTCTCTCCTCTTGTTTTTTTTTTCTTTTTCTATTTTTGTGTTTTTTTTCTGTTAGTCTTCCAGGCAGAATGATGTTTGCTTTGATCATCACGCTGTGCATAAGTGCAGTGTTCACTGCTCCATCTATAGACATCCAGTTAGACGACCACTGGAACTCCTGGAAGAGCCAGCATGGAAAAAGCTATCATGAGGTGGGAAGACTGTAGTCTGTAGCCATGTATCAGCTTAACATGAATGAATGATACAGTGCATGTGTTTATGTTGAACTGGTGCTTTGCAATAGCTGATACTGTATCTACTTTCTACTCCAGGACGTAGAGGTCGGGAGGAGAATGATTTGGGAGGAGAACTTGAGAAAAATTGAGCAACACAACTTTGAGTATTCCTATGGAAATCACACCTTTAAAATGGGAATGAATCAATTTGGTGACATGGTGAGCAGTTTAGTATTACAGTCAATTACAGTCATTTATTTCTCTATCTATATTGCTTTATACAATCCAAATGGTCAAAAAGAGAAAAAAAAAACAATCAAAATGCAAAATTTATAAGTGTGAAACCAGATCAGAATGTTGTTGTTTAATAAATGATTCAATTACAGTCAACAACATCCTAGATTAGAGATTTAAGCCCTGTGTGCTCTAAAAGTTTTTCTGCAAAATTACTTTAATTCTCAATTTGAGGTGCTATCGATACCTTTTAAAGTACTATTTGTAAGACTGTTTTATTAACATTTCACTACAATTTCTTTAATAGACAAATGAGGAGTTCAGACAGGCAATGAATGGTTATAAGCATGACCCCAACCAGACGTCACAGGGCCCGTTGTTCATGGAACCCAGCTTTTTTGCAGCCCCACAACAGGTTGACTGGAGACAGAGGGGCTATGTTACTCCTGTCAAAGACCAGGTGAGTTTAAAGTCACTGAAAACTGCAAATGTTTTATGCTAAATTAGGACCTATAGTTGCATCTATTACAATTGATCTATTTACAGTTGATCTGGTAAACCCAGTTTAATGTATAAATGGCTATTAAATGTCAGTATGTGTATCTGTAGCTTTACTGTTTTGTGACTCTTCTGTTTTGTGGTTTTAGAAACAATGTGGATCTTGCTGGTCTTTCAGTTCAACGGGTGCCTTGGAAGGTCAGCTCTTCCGTAAAACTGGAAAGCTGATTTCTATGAGTGAGCAAAACTTGGTGGACTGTTCCAGACCACAGGGCAATCAAGGGTGTAATGGAGGCCTCATGGACCAGGCCTTCCAGTATGTTAAAGAAAACAAGGGGCTGGATTCTGAGCAGTCATACCCTTATCTTGCAAGGGTAAGAATCATATTGTGACGGTTTCTGAGCAATGAAACATTTTCTTTTGAAGATATGGGCCTAAACTGCTGTATTTGCAGATTGTGGAAAAATGTCATTTTAGTTTTTTAAACTCTTTGAATGAAGATCATTAAGTATTTTAAGACTTCAATGTACCACTTTTTTCTTATTTTAACTTTGTTCTTGCAGGATGATCTGCCATGCCGGTATGACCCCCGTTTTAATGTAGCTAAAATCACCGGATTCGTGGACATCCCCAGTGGTAATGAGCCTGCTCTGATGAATGCTGTTGCTGCTGTGGGTCCTGTATCTGTTGCTATTGACGCATCACATCAATCCCTACAGTTCTATCAGTCTGGTAGGTGTCTGATATCCCTCAACTCTAGTTTTAATTCAATATTTGCTAAAATGGTTGTTTATACAATTATTACAAACTTATTACTGAACTTACTTTGCCTTAACTCCTAATATTCTGATCTTTAGGCATCTATTATGAGAGAGCATGTAGCAGTAGTCGACTTGATCATGCAGTCTTGGTGGTTGGCTATGGTTATCAGGGTGCTGATGTTGCTGGGAATAGATACTGGATTGTGAAGAACAGGTATGATGCAAACAATCTTTAGTTTTGCGGGCACAAGCTTGATTGCATGTTTTCATATTTTATTATTTCTTTCAATTTTTTTAGCTGGTCTGACAAATGGGGTGACAAAGGCTACATCTACATGGCAAAAGACAAAAACAATCACTGTGGCGTTGCGACAAAGGCCAGCTATCCCCTAATGTAAGGCCACTGAAGCCTTCTCTGCATTCTGAAAAAGTCACGTTTATTGTTTCTCTATTTTAATGTGTTTTTATTTCTTCTATTTTATCAAGTTGTTCTGATGTTAGTGCTATGATATGTAGTTGTCTTACTTTGTTATTTTTTCTTTTGTTTAATAAAGTGTCATGGTTTTAGTTTGGAACACTGAAAATATATTTTGAGCAAGTGTCTTCTATAAAAACACGTAAGGCATCACTATGTCAAAATTTGGCTAAGGTTCAGGTCAAAACTGAACTCATGCATCTACTGCAGCCACCATTGGCATATGTGGAAACTGCCTTTTCCATTCAAAGTCCATGAGCTATTAATATATTAGAACTTCTCCAGTTGCCCAAAACACCCTTAGATCTCTTCATCTATTTTTTAAATACAATATTGAATAAAAATTGTAAAATACTTAACTAATCAGTAGTTAAAGGTACAAGTGAATGTTATAATAACTTAAATAGTTATAACTTAATGTACATATGATGTGTCCTGCTATCTCTTTCTAATGTGCCGCTATGTCTCTGGCTAGCTCTTCAGTCACTGCCTCTTTTTGTGCAGTTTAGAGAGAAACGCATGTTATTTTCATCATTTGGAAGTTGGTAAATTTAAATATATGATTAAATAAACTGCATGGCACATTTTCAAAATTAGGTACAGGGAGAAATTACTTAATATACAAAGCAACAAAACTGAATTGGCAGGTGGCAAGGTAAATCATAGTAACCATTTTAGTACTGAATTAGTGTTTAGATCATGGACATGTGTTTCTAATTGAAATAAAGTGTGCATTACCTTAATACATATTCGCTGGGATGCAGAGATCTGAGAAAAGACTAGTTTGAATGTTACTTACTATTAACAATGGCTCATATTAACTTTAAATGCGATGGTGGCTTGATTATTCTGTCTTTCTGGAGTAAAAATATTGTATCACGTATTTACCGGATTTAGATGTGAGATCATGAAAAACAGTAAATAATAGCCTAGACAAGGGACCAAAAAAATCTGGATGCACAGGTGGCATAAAATTTTTCAATTTTCTTTAAAACATTTTTAATGTATAAAAATGTAAGCAGAAAATTGTGAAAAAAAAATATGACAAAATAACTTTGCTTAGTATTGGTCATTAATTTATTTTCTTTTCTTGTTTGATCCAAGGTATTGGCAAACTATAATGATGCAGGCTAATAAGAACAATGATTTCCATGTAAACCTTGCTTCCATATCTTCACCTCTTCACATAGGCTATTTAAAGATGTAGAATAAGTATTTGTGCACATATCCTGCTTAGTGCACTTTTTTGCACATGGTTTGACAGCAAAGAACAAAGTTAATCAATAAATAGTATTAATAATAATAATGATTAATAAATTCCCAGTGCTGAGGTTCTGGCTGGAAGGGCATCCGCTGCATAAAACACATGCTAGATAAGTTGGCGTTTTTTCCACTGTGAAGACCCCTGATTAGTAAAGGGACTAAAGCTGAAAAGAAAATGAATGAATGATCAATAAAAAGGTACAAAATCAATCCATCTTTTACAATGGAGTTACTATAAAATGGCATGCCATAAACACTTTAAATCCAGGTGATCTAAAATTTACACTATTTATTTGACGTTATTTAAAAAAAATCGGGGGTGTTTTCAGCTTTTAAATACACGTAAAATACAGTAATAATAAGCAGTAGCCTGTATGTAAGTAGGCGGCTCTGAAACATGACGTTTCAGCAAAGGAAGTGGAGGCATTTTCCTTAGTGACGTCGCATACCGGCTGTTTGACTCGGAAACAGCCCAGCGTGTAAAGAAGAAATGACCGACAGTGACCTCGAATAAGATGTTGAAGACCTCTCTATTGTCTTCGCCTCTTCGCAACACATCAGCATATATGTAGAATTCTGACAAACAATACTACATTTTGAAGCGCCTTCGAATCGTCGAGTCGTTATCAGCTGTCTGTCTTCTGAGTGTTCACATTTGCTGCGTGAAATAATGGAAAATGAAGAAACATCCGATCAAAACGGAACGACGCACTACAAAAAAGGTTTAGTAAACGGATTTCACCCCGCACAGTCGGGTAACGGCGATTGCATTTCGTCCAACGGAGGTGGTCTGGGTACTAGTGACAGTAGCGGTGGCCATAATGGTATTGAAAATTTCCACCATCTTCATCAGGATGTACACAACAATGGTTCGCCTGCGAAGCGCTGCAGACTCAGAAGACGAGTGGATTCGGGAAAGAAGAACAGACCACGTACGTCGAGTTTTTAGCATTTTATTAATACAATTAAATGTACTTTAAATTCAACCATGAAATATCGCACAACATAGTGTAAATATGTATTCCGAGGTATGGTTTGTTCTTTACTTTGGTTGAGAAACGAGTACAACAAAACTAAACATAGATGTTATTTTGGGCGATACAAATAGACATTATTACTATTCTTTTAGCATAGTCATTATAATTTTAGTGTCATGTTACGTTAAAATTCCCGTTTTATTTTGGGACTTTTCGGTTAAAGTGTTTCTAGCAACGCCTTTTCTTCTTCGTCGTCGTCGACGTCTTCTTCCTTTCTTTTCGATTTAACTTAGCTACTTAACAGTTATTTATGTTTGTACCAAAAACGTGAAGATGATTTTCGTGTCATGAACTCCCGGAAGTGATGACCCTAAATTGCAATATTCTCTTTGCGTTTTTTTCTAATGTACCTAAAATTTAATAAAGGGATTGTTTTTAATTATTTAAGTTTTAAACGCATTTCAATTGTGCCTGTAGTAAAGGGTTTATTTGTTTTGAAACACCGGCTTATGGAGTGTTGTGAAATCAATGTGATGTTCGCTGTGCGGATTTCATTGGTCTGATCGGAGTCGGGGGGGGGGGGGTGGCCAAAACACGCCAGATATGAAGGACGTTTGTGCTCAGCCAATGAGAGGGAAGGATCACACAAAGGGGTGTGGAAATCGCTTCGTATGAAATCGCAGCCTTTGACAGTCCTCATGAAATTAACATAAAAGACAAAAGCACACCTGTCAGGTGATATGAACTCGGCTTTTCTTATGACAGCAGCATTTGAATGAAATATACAGATTTTATCACTGCGTATTCATAATAGTTTCTGCATCAACTCAACTGAAAGTATGAAGCTTATTGTGAAGAAGCCAGGTAAGTTATTACATAATATTGTTTAACCAATGAAACCAGTGTGCGAAATTGAGAACATATAAAAAAATAAGCTTTTTTACAGTCTGCTGTCAGACATACAAATCATTAGATGGAAGAAGTTGCAGTAACAGCAATTTTACTCTCCAACATGCAACAAAATGTATTATTTCTTTTCATATATATTTTTAAATTATGAATAAAAAGCCCTGCATAGTTTTAACACTTGTAGGGTTGTTGGCTGTGAACTAGTGTAACCTTACATTTCAACTGCTGTAGTGTCACTGTGGTCTTGGTAACTTCAAGAGTACTTTGTTCTCTGAGACAAGAAGTACACACACCTTTCACCTATATGCATGTCTGCCAGTTAAATTATCATTACTGATCTAAACACAGACTGCCTGAACTAATCAGTTACATGAGAATCTCTCTCGGCAATGGTAAATCATTATATTTAGTGAAATGGCATTGTAGGTAGATTCTCATGTCATTGATTAGTTCAGGGAGTCTGTGTTTAGATCTTGGTATAGACCACTAAGATTTAGTCCACTCAACCATACTATTTTAGATTATAAATAGAATACTCTAATACATGAAATGGTTCGGTAGAGTAAGTCTTAGCTGTTTTACCAAGATTGTATATTAATTATTGATAGATTCTTAATCTGATGTGTAACTTTTACTTTAAAGACAGGATATTTCTATGAATCACCAGGCATTCTTTTTGAAAACCCCTATTGCCATGGCAACAAATAAGCCACGGTGTGAATACACCTAAATAATCTCTCTTTCAACTCTATTACAGCAGTCAAAAAATTTGAAGTCTAGTCACCTTTTTTATTACCCTTTATACCAAAAAAGATGGTTTCAAAGCCACTCTGCGGTATTACACAGGAATTTATGACATTCAAAGCAATTTTTACCAAATGCAAATTATGTTATGAACATGTTAAAGTCTGACTATATATATATATATATATATATATATATATATATATATATATATATATATATATATATATATATATATTTTTTTTTTTTTTTTTTAAGCTTGTTTCAATTTAGAATTGTGTTAGATCAGTTTATTGTTAGACTGGTTTTAGTGGCAAAGTGGCATTCAGCTAGTTCGGTCCTGTCAAACCAAAACTGAATACAAGCAATGAAAAGTCCCTAATTAACTTCAAGCTAAATCGAAAAATAAACTGGTGTAACATCATTTCAAATTCAATCTATCCAAAACAGTATTAGACTGCCAACAAAATCTTGATTTTTTTATTAACAGAAAGTCAGCATATATTAAAACTATTCCTCAGCAGCAGCACAAGTGGTGGCAGAATGTTCACTAATGGTATACTGCTTCTCAAGAACTTCTTTTTATACCCCAAAGAATAATAATAATAAAAACTTTAGCTTTCTTAATGCATTGATACCAGACAGCATTATTTAATATGCTCCTTACAGTAAATATAAAACATGAAAAATAATCCATTCATAAAAGCCCTGTTTCACTCACTCTCCTCTGCACCACATACAATTATTTTATTCTTGTTTGGAAATTATAATAATTTTTTATTTTTCCAAAATTTTTATTTTTATTTTTTTCAGCCTTTCCGTGGTTTGGCATGGATATTGGAGGCACCTTGGTGAAGCTGGTTTATTTTGAGCCCAAGGACATAACAGCTGAAGAAGAACAAGAGGAAGTGGAGAGCCTGAAGAGCATCCGCTGGTACCTGACATCCAACGTTGCCTATGGAAACACTGGAATCCGTGATGTTCACCTGGAGTTGAAGAACCTCACCATGTGCGGCCGCAAAGGCAACCTGCACTTCATTCGGTTCCCCACACAAGACATGCACCGCTTTATCCAAATGGGCCGAGACAAGAACTTCTCTAGTCTGCACACCACTCTATGCGCCACCGGTGGGGGGGCGTACAAATTTGAGGATGACTTCAGAACGGTATGTGATCTGGTGATATAATAATGGGATTCACAAAATTTGAATGTTAAAAAATATGCTAATCCATAGCCAGTGTTTTATTGATATAATGACTTATTATAGCCACTTATCTTTTACTGTTATCAGGAAAGAAAGGGATAACATCAGATACTTTAGAACAGGGGTGTTCCAAACTCAGTCCTGTAGGGCCGGTGTCCTGCAAAGTTTAGTTCCAACCCCAATCAGACACACCTGGGCTAGCTAATCAAGCTCTTACTAGGCTTTCTAAAAACATCCTTGCAGGTGTGTTAAAGCAACTTGGAGCTAAAATCTGCAGGACACCGGCCCGCCAGGACCGAGTGATCACGTTTATAATTGTGCATTTACTTCCTGCAGGTGGCTGATTTGGAGCTGCAGAAGTTGGATGAACTAGATTGTCTTATTCAAGGTCTGCTGTACGTTGATTCAGTCGGGTTCAATGGCCATCCAGAATGTTATTTTTTCCAAAATCCATCTGAACCTGAAAACTGTGTCAAGAGGCCATTTAGCCTGGAGAACCCTTTCCCTATGTTGCTGGTAAATATTGGCTCTGGCGTTAGTATCCTGGCCGTCTATTCCAAGGATGATTACAAGCGGGTCACAGGCACCAGGTAAATTCTGGCGTCTTTTTTTTTTGTACCAAAACGTTTTGTTTTTTTTCTTTAATCACTGCTTGTACAAATCACTTATAAGTAATGTAATGAAAATCAGACTTGTATTGCAGGAGATATGTTGCTTATTTTCACTAATTATATACATTTACAGATATTTTATCACAGGACCATATGCCAGTTGAAGACAATATGTTTGGCCTTCTTGTGAAATTGATATATATATATATATTTTGCCTAAAATTTCCCAAGTGCTGTTTAATGGAGACACCATGTTTTCAACACATTTTTAAATATAATAATTAATAAAAAATGATCTTTGCCATAATGACAGTACATAATAGTTAACTATGCATTTGGCAAGATACCAGTGTTCAGTTAAACATACTGTTTGAAGACTAGGTTAATCAAGGCAAGTAATTAGACAACAGTCTGCGGTCAATAAAAAAACCACTCTTTTATTTATATAGATGAATGGATTGATGGATGGATGGATATTTAGTTAGTTATTGTATATTTTTTCCCAATTTCTGTTTAATGGAACAGAGATTTTTTTTTCAACCAATTACTAAAAATAAACATAATAGTTTTAATAATAAATTTCTAATAATTACTGATTTCTTTGATCTTTGCCATGGTGATCGGACATACTATTTTACTAGCTATTTTTCAAGATACTAGTATTCAGCCTACTAGTTCAATTTAATATTAATATTAATTAGGTTAACTAGGCAAGTAAAGGTAATAAGGCAAGTTATTGTAAAACCATGGCTTGTTTCGTAGACAATCGAAAATAAATATTGCTTAAGGGGGCTAATAATATTGACCTTAAAATGGCTTTAAAAAAGTAAATACTACTTTTATTGTAGCTGAAATAAAACAAACAAGACTTTCTCCTGAAGAAAAAAATAATGGGAAATGCTGTGAATAATGGAAAAATGTTCTTGCTCTGTTAAACATCCCTTGGGAAATATTTGAAAAATAATTAAACTTCAGTAAATAATAATAAAATCTAGAGTCTGTGGAGAATTAAAAAAAAATTGCTTTTAAAAAAATTGCCAAAAATTAATAAAACATTTTTTTTTGAACGCAATGTTTTGATTTATTATCACGTGCAGGGTTTCTTACAATAGCACAACTATAAAGAGTATTGAAGTTGATTCTTTTTCTTCTTTCTTTCTTTTGCTACAAAGGAGTAAATTAAATTAAGTTAACTCAGTTTCTTACATGTGCGTCATTATGTATGTTCCCGCTGATGGTATATATGATACAATGAATATTTTTGGAACAATCAGAACAACATCAGTGTAAATTTTATAATTTTTAGTATCTCTAACCCTTCTTAAACACATATTAAGATTAATATACACTTGAAATCAGAGTGCATTGTGAGTATAAACGAGTGAACAATTACAGTACACACTCAGAATTTAGACACCACTATAAAATGAGCCCTGATGTAGTGCACTGTATACAATATATACAATATAGGAAATGGATTTGGGAAAAGTCTGTTTTTTACTAATTTGCAATAGAAATACCTATATTTAGATTTTAAAATCTATATTTAGATTTAAAAATTAAAGTTGTAGAGATCTGTTATAAACTTAAAACGATGCAAAATTCCTTAACTACTATGATGTAAATTTTCTCCAATTGTTGTGGTTCAGTTTAGGAGGTGGTACCTTTCTTGGCCTGTGCTGCTTGCTGACTGGCTGTGAAACATTTGAGGAGGCATTAGAAATGGCGGCTAAAGGGGACAGCACTAACGTGGACAAACTAGTGAAGGATATTTATGGAGGCGATTATGAACGATTTGGCCTTCAGGGTTCGGCCGTTGCATCTAGGTAGACATATTTGCCTGAATTTCTATGTAAAAACACTATTGTTTGTGATTTTCTTCAAGTTTGTTTTTGTCCTTTAATTTATTAGTTTTTGTCATATGATGAGCAAGGAGAAACGCGATAGTATAAGTAAAGAAGACCTGGCCAGGGCGACTCTTGTCACCATAACAAACAACATTGGCTCCATCGCTCGCATGTGTGCAGTGAACGAGGTTTGGCAATATTTTTCTCTTATCGCTAAAGCTCATCTATCAGTGTTTTCACTTTCCAACCACATTACAGTTTTTCTTTTCAACCGTTAACATGCATTTTGCAATACTGAAGCCACGTTTACATAACTGTTCACACAATCAGCCAGACAGTCTGAGCAGAGCAAACTGTGTGCAAACTTTTCAAAAATGCCAAACACTTTTGTCATTCATACACAACAAGCAGCATTTTCAACACATTTTTCTGCATGCTAACCAATAGACTTCTGGTAAATGTCATGCATTTTGTGCTTTAAAATAAAATGCTGATTGCAATTTCAGCTGAAAAACTACTTTAACTTCCGTTTTTTTTCTTGACCATATTGTAAACCATTGGCTCCACTGTTTCAGTTATATCAGTAGTGCATGATGTCGATGTCTGTATTTTCATAAGTACCTATGTTTAGATGTGCATTATATTGCATGGCAGGAATTTTGTTGTACAATCCAAAGCTCGCATCTCTAACTTGCAGTTTAGCGAATGTTTTGAACTATTTGCTGAAGTAATTGAGAAACTGTTTAAGTTTTTACCCATGTTTGCAATTTCTTTTTTTCAGTCTTATCACACAATCTTTAGCATGTTCAAGACAGTGAAAAGGTAAAATGACACATGGATAGGTGTGAAAAATACATTCAAACTTCAAAAATCAGTTATCGCCAGCACCTAGCTCTCTGCAACTCTTACATGGTCACCCATTGAATCTAAACAGGGCTGCACCTGGTCAGTACCTGGCTGGGAGACCACATGGGAAAGCTAGCTTGCTTCCAGAAGTGGTGTTAGTGAGACCAGCAGGCATTGCTCAACCCGACGTCGGTGTATGTCCTAACTCCCCAGTGTATTGATGGGGACTCTATACTGAGCAATGTTGGTGCTTTTAGGTCAGTGAAAGGTATGTTGTTGTCAGTGATTTGGTGAAACATGCTTATTTTGAGACGTATATGAACTGTTGTGTTGGTCTGGGTGAGTTTTAGAGGTGAGCTGTACAGTTTGGTCAAGAGTCATATTGGTAAAGTGCACACTGTGTGTACGGTTTTGAAAATGTGGCTTTAGTAAACTATTGCACAATGCTTATTAGCAGTTGAAAAAAAACTAATTGATATTTGTTCATTTCAAAGTACGTAAGTTAAATGCAGTGGTCATTATTCTGAAGCACAATATCAAGATCAATGAACTCTGTGTGCTCTGAGCTTCTTTACAGTGTTGTCTTGTGGCATGGAGATCAAGCAGCATTGTACAGGGCTATCACAGCACACTGAACAGCCACACGATAAACGTTTTTTGTTTTTAATGTCAATGTGTAATCTGGATGTTTTTCTTTACATTTTAAATAAAGCAATATTACTGCTTGCTTCTTCTGACTGTCTGCTTATGTTTATTGTTCTTCAGAATATCGATAAAGTGGTTTTTGTTGGAAATTTCCTTCGGATCAACACCATTTCAACTAAGCTGCTGGCCTATGCCATGGACTTCTGGTCTGATGGACAACTGAAAGCTCTTTTCTTAGAACATGAAGTATGTTTTTTCTTCTTTACTTTTTTCATTTTTTCAGCGAGTCAAGATAATGTTTGTTCAAAAACAATTATTTAAATAGACTACAACAATTTCATTTGACTTTTAAGAGTTTTTAGTTAACTTTAAAGTCTTTAAAAATTGGGTAAAATTAATGATTTCTCTTAAATTTAACTTTATATTTTAAAAAAAGACATATTGAAACAAGTCATTCTTTAATTATTTTTGTTGTTTAATTGAATGCATGTATTTCTACATCATTCTGTAAATGGCTAAATAAGTAACAATCCTGTTAATAATAAAAAATAAAAATAATCTTGTTAATTTCTGAGAGTCAGAAATAGAAAGTTCATATTTGAAAAATAGCAGAGAAGGTTGTTGCTATGAGTTGATTTAAATATTGGGGTGCAAGATGAAAATGAACACCTGTTGCATGTGAGTTTATCCCAAAAAAGATAAACGAGGAGGCCATTAAATGGCTATTGCCATATCTATGATAAATTGCAAATGTTTAAATATATTTAAAAGTAAGAAAAGTGCAAGTACTGTTGGAAGAAGCTCGTTTAAACTGTTTAAAAGTTTAAATTAAATTCATATTCTTGCAGTGGTCTATGCATGTCACATAAATGGGACATTTAGCTCCCCCTTGTGTTAGTTTCAATATTTACCCATAGACTTGATGTTGTTTAAATATTTTAAGGAAAGATGCTCGGGTGATCAAAATTAGAGAACAATTTATAAATAATTGAACAATTCTAAAATAATGTCATCTTCACTACTCAACAGTTAAAGGAGTTTTGTCCCGTCTATACCATGCCACTAGAAAACCTTTTCCCCACAATAACTAAGGCATTTCAACAACAAAAAAATATTTTGCAGAAAACACACTGATCAAAATTAGAGAACAACAATGACTGTAGCATGGAAAAAAGATTACAACTAAATTTTCTGAAGTTTATAACAGTCAGCAGTTAGCATGAAGTGTACAGTCCTCTGCTCTAAATTACTTCAGCACACCTGCGGCCACATTACAGCACTACACTGCTCTGGTGTGATTTTGGTCCACTCTTCTTTCAGTGTCCTCCACAGTTCAGTGATTGTAATGGGTTTCTTGGCCATAACTTTGTCCCCAAAGATATTCCAGAGGTTCTCTATTTGGTTTGGATCAGAACTCTGGGCAGGCCATGTCACAACTGCTTTACCCGTTTTGCTGTGTGACATGGAGCGTTGTCCTGCATGAACACTGCGGGCTGACTGGGTGGTGAAAGCAGGGAAGGAATCATATGGTGTTGAAGAAGGTTCCGATAAACATTTGCATTCACTGACTTCTTTACACACGTTAAGTTCAGCCTTTCTCCAGTTTGTCAACAAACATAATGTTTCCCATCGGACCCAAATAAATTAAACTTGCTTTCATCACTGAAGTGAACTTTGGATCAGTTCTCCTCTGTCCACACAGCATGCTCCTCAGCAAAGCTTAGTCTAGCCTTTTGATTCTTCCTGCTAATGAGAAGTTTGGTCACTGCAGAGAGGGCTTTCAGCTGAAATGCTCTTAAACGTCAAGATACTGTATGACGAGATACATCCTTACCCTGTTCAGTGATAAACTGGTAAACAATTCCAGCTGCAGTGTGGAAACGATTGCCCATTAAAATCTTCCACAGTATTCTGTCCACCCTTGTATTTGTCTTCTGTGGACGACCAGCCTTCTTGGGGGGACTTGAATGAGTTTGTGATGTTGTAAAGATTCAATATTCCTTGAAATCACAGATTTGGAATGACCAACTTGTCTTGCTATGGCTGATAGGGTCATCCCCTTAGTCTTTATCTGGACAACCTGCTGCCGGAGGCTTTCAGTCACTTTAAAATGGCCCACCATTTTGCATAGGCAGTGCAACTGGAAATTAGGCTGCCAGTTAAATAGGGGTTGCCAGATAATTAAACAAATTAGCACCAGGTGTCAGATTAACACAAATAACTAGAATATTATTTCACTCTATATGTTGTGTGTGTGTGTATATATATATATATATATATATATATATATATATATATATATATATATATATATATACATATGTCTTTGAACACAATATCAACTTTTGCATCAGCAATATCACATAACAAGAGAGTTTTAAAAGTTATTTGTTTTTCAAAATATAAAAAATACGGAAAAACACTATATAAAATTTATGTTTAGTATATTTCTTAAATCGGCAATTCAAACAAACAGCACCTATTTCACTTAGAGGTTTTTGTACCATTATAAATGTCTTCCTCTTTTAATACCCTTTCTGAATAAAAGCATTAATTACTCAAAGAAATGAGGTCTTATCAGATGCTATTGAAAAGAGCAATGCATGCATGTAATGGAAACATAATAAAATGTTGTGCTTCTGTGCTGCAGGGTTATTTTGGAGCTGTCGGTGCCTTCCTAGAGCTGCTGAAGATGACAGAAGATTCCTGAGACACTGAAGAAAACCCAACCTACAAACCAGAAGCTGCTGTAAGATTTCAGGAAAGCCACATCCCCTAATAAGGATAAGCCATTTAATAATGTGACCGAGTTTCCATTTAGCTTCAAATCATCGACACATCGGCTCTTCTATGCTCAAGATGTGAGTAGGTGACCAAGAGGAGGTGATGTAACAGCAGCGCATAGAATTTAGCATTGTGATTAGCTGCACCTCATGCTAACTGTTCCTCATCACCACTGCTACAAAGCCAGCACAGCTGTGCCTTTGCCGTGTATCGATGATTTGAGGTGATGATGATTTAGGACACTAATTGTATGCCTGTATGCTCTCTCTACACCCTGAGCTTTATGAAAATAATCATAACATATGAAAAGGGTTTGGAGGGGGAGTATAATGTCTACTTGTGGGACAGTCTGCTGTATAAATTAACCTTCCCCTCTAATCAGATTACTCATAAAATGATGATGAGTGTTCCATAAGTGTTATTTACATAGGATTTTGCCTTTCCTGTTCTAGTCACATCTAAGCATTCATCATATCCGCATTAAATTAAAAAGGCTAAAGTTGTATTAATAAGCATTTTAAGGCACGAGTTCAAATTTCTCCTTTTGTAAATAATACAGCAAATGCCAATTGAATTTCAGTCATTTTTCAATCATATAAATCTTTTATCTGAACCCTTTTAGAGAATAGCAAAAAAAATAATTACAAACAAACAAAAAACGTAGGTCAGACATAGGTCTCTTTTTATCTTGATTGGGCCTTTTGTGTTTAGTAGATTGTTGAGTACTGTCATGTCTGATTTCTAATATATTTACCTCTTTGAACTGGTCTGTCTAATGAACAGAGAATATGCATCTAAGCTGACACTAATTGTGTTGGGACCAAATTGTCAATATTGACTGGAAAACAGTATCTTCATCAGATGGAGAATTCTCATAGTTCACTACATACAGTAAGTCCCGTGATGAATTTTATAGGATTTTACGGTCCATAATGCTGAGATTTCTCTGGTCTGAATGTGTTAACAGTTTACCCTGTGTATATACACTGTAGTATATCATGTTTTTATTTAACTTGACATTTGCACAAACCATCTCTTGTCATCATACCATTATGCAGTGATGTCTCAAGTTTTACTTGATATCTGTCAAACCTTCTTCCAAATGCCTTCATCCTTTAAACATTTTCAGTTTGAACGTCACCTGTTACTGAAAATATTTTGCCTTTTTTCCCCCTCACGGATTAACATGTTCATTAACTTTATGCCTAAACACCGTTTAACCTTTAATAATAATAATAATCATAATAAACATAGTCAGTTTGACTCTGAATGCTCCAGGTTGTTGACTAAATGCAAGTTAACCACATGCTCCTAAAATTCTTAAAAATTGTAATCGGTCTGAATATGTAAGATTAGAAACATAAGTTTCATTCAGTTTAACATTTGCACAAACCATCTCTTGTCATTTTCATACCCTTATGCAGTGATGTCTCAAGTTTTACTTAATATCTGTCAAACCTTCTTCCAAATGCCTTCATCCTTTAAACATTTTCAGTTTGAACGTTACCTGTTACTGAAAATATTTTGCCTTTTTTTCCCCCCTAACAGATTAACATGAGGTTCATTAACTTTATGCCTGAACACTGTTTAACCTTTAATAATAATAATAATCATAGTCATTTTGACTCTGAATGCTCCAGGTTGTTGACCAAATGCAAGTTAACCACATAATCCTAAAATTCTTAAAAGTTGCAATCGGTCTAAATATGTAAGATTAAAAATATAAGTTCTTACTAGAATAAAATGCATTGCCTTTCCCTTCCTTTGAGCCATAGCATTTTTAAATATGCTGATTTAGCCTCATCACTGTTAATGTGAACTCAAGAGACATTCACTTCTATAAAAAATAAGCTAATAGTTTAAGTTTGCAGATTTTGTTGTTGTTGATCATTTTGAATGCAGGAAAGACCAAAACTAAGAGAAATTGATGAGGAATAAGATGCAATTTCTATTAGAGGATCTGAATAATACTCACTTATTTGTTTGTACTGAACCTGCGGTAGTAGTTGTTACTGTAGCTCAACATCAGACCTGTGCTGACATTAAAGTGTCTTCTAGCTGCAGTAACATCTCTTGCATCACATTAGTCTCCAGATCTTTGCCTTTTTCTTGCCCATTCATGCTTTACTTTCTCTGCTCAGCCCTTAGAATTGCCTTATGCAGTGGGGTGCCATTTTGTATTTGGATGTCTGGATTATGCACTATGGCATCCCCCCCCCCCCCCCCCCCCCCCCCCCGTCCCCAACATCTCTTTGAGCCACAAAAGTAACTTCCAATGGTTACGGGGTGCCTTTCACTGATGGAGACAAGGCTTTATCTCTGTATCCTCTGTATTGTTGCTAATGCTGAATCCAGATGTCAGTGTATACTTCAGTCCTTAACAGTATATTTCAGAGATGTTCTTTTTTTGTTGTTTGGCTTTTTCCTATATGCCACATCAGACTGAATGCATGTCGGTACATTGTATTTGAACTGAGCTAATGCAAAGCAAGCATGTAGATGATTTCTGAACAGGGGTGTCATCGTTTCACTTGAATGGACTACTTCATCTAATGTAGTCGAATTGCTTTTTTTAGCAGGTTTTGTTCTTGTAAGCCAGCAAAATGTTAAAGCATGTTCATTCTTTGCCCTATATGTTCAACTGTACGTAACCTTTCTTTCTTTCTTTCTTTCTTTCCATAAATGTATTTTGACTGTTCCAAACTGTATTCCCAGTTTTCAGGCAGCATGTTCTAAATTCGAAATGGCCATTACAGCTGAATTATAAACTTTTTCCAGAGCTAAATCATGTCTTTACAAATTGCATAATTTTAGATAACTAGATTTCAAAATTGCATAATTTTAGATAACCAGATGTTAAATGTTACATGCAAATATCCTTAATCTCCTGACAGATGTGTCTGATATGTGATCTGAGTCAGTGTAACTTTACTGGAAATCTTTTAAATTCAGTTGATTCAGTGTTCAGTGTCAAACAGCATCACTACACAGATCTTAAATGTAATCTTTATGGTGTAATATTTGATCGAATATGAACCCCTGATTCACTTAAAGAATGAACAGGTCTGAAATCCATGTCACTGAGAGATTTTTATATTGATTTTGAGTTCTATCATTTGAAAACTAACTTCATTTGTTAATAAACGATTTTGTAAATATCTAATAAATGTGTTAATTATGAACAATGGTTATGTTTTATTTATTTATTTTATTTTACTTTCGTCTATACTTCAACTATAGTTGCATACTAGTTTTTATACATTATATCTGAAAAAATCTCGGTCAGTGGTACTCATTCCTTTTCTGCTTGTCACTAGCCTTACCATGACATCCAATTGTTATTGGTGGCATTACAATTCCATTGGGATATGGGCTATTAATAGCCCACAGTGAGTATTCAATTAGTAGGCTACTAGGAAACCTGAAACCGATACTGTTAAGTAAATATTCCCAGCAAACTGACTGACGATCTGTTAAATATAAAAATTAAAGTAGCCTTTAAAGTGGATTTAACCCCCACCCACCTAAAAGTAAATTGTATCCCAAATACACTGTCGTTCAAAAACTTTACACCTTGATTGGACTTAACAAGTTACGACATTTCTCCTTGATTTTCTTGACGTCCGAGTCGGAAAGAAACCTCTATAGCTCTAGTTTACATTGACCATATTTGATGTCAACAATGTATGTGTGTTATTGAGCGAATAAAAGACTGATTCAAATATATTACAGAGCGCGTGTAAGGTACATTTCCTAATATTCATGTCAAAGCATTCCATATTTCAAGATATTTTAATGGCAAGCTGTTTATCCCAGAAACTGGCTCATTTACAAACACAAGCAATTTTGTTTTTCTTGCGTAAATACGAACTGCTGACTGAGCATTATCCAATTCAGAACATTTCTGAATACATTTAACCAATTCAAACCCGGTTGACCTAGTAGCATAAAATAGTATTAAATGACAAACATTTGTATGCTGAACACGTTTGTAAACAGAGGTGTTGACAACTGAAAATGGGCAGCTCCCAAGCAACAGCTATTGCAAGTAACTGTGTAGGAAATCCTCACGATAGCCTGTCGTGCATACTTGCATAATTTTCTTTTCACGTGTTAGGGGGAGTGGAGACAGAGGTAAACAGGTTCACAGCTCGCACGCTTAAACACGTTGAAGTACCGTGGCCGTGATGTTCCTACAGCTGCAGACTTGTTCCCTGGTGGAAGCCGCAGGATGATAACGAACATGCTGTACCAACCCAAATAAACGAATGTCCAGAGCGCCCGGACCAGTGCGTGTGATTGCAAAGTAGTTGAATGGAGAATGTTTGGACTTTTTGGTTGTTTTATAAAATGGTAAGTGTCTCGATTTACCGCTATATGTTGTTTTTTTTTTTCTTTTGACATCTGGTTTCAACAAGTGAATGCAAGTGGGTACTTAAAGGAGAAAAACAACATAACTTTTTTCACAGTTTCTGCTACATAATAATAATAATAATGGTAAATGTTTAATGATTTAGTGGAACTTTTTTGATGTTTTGCTTTGTTATTCTGGCGACAAGTAATTTTTCTTCATGTAACTTGATTATTGAATTATTAGAAGACTGTGCTTAAAATATGTGCTATTTATTTGATGATCCCCCAAAAAACGTCCCACTGACTATAAGTAACTTTAAAACTGTTTGTTAATTTACTCTATTTCCCTAAATTCCGCCAATCATAAACTAAAATCTTTGCTCAGTGTATCAAATCCTTTAAGATTTGATGGAGTCATTTAGAGACAAACCGTTCTTTGTATAATTTAATTTGTTAAATCATCAATCAATCAAAAAAAAAAATAAAAACATTTTCGTTTACTCAGTATTTAGTCACCATCGAGTAAACCTTTGTGAGTTTTGCTTTTGTTGAACACAAAAGAAGATATTTTGAAGAAAGCTGAAAACCTGTAACCTTGGTATGAGAAGCAAATGTTATGGAAGTCAATGGTTACAGGTTCTGCTTTCTTCAAAGCATCTTCTTTTGTGTTTAACAGGAGAAAGAAGCTCAGAAAGATTTGGAACAAGAGATGGGAGAGTAAATGTCAGAACTTTATATATATATATATATATATATTTTTTTTTTTTTTTTTTTTTTCTGTGAACTATCCCTTAAAGTAACAAATCTTTAGAAAAAAAATAATTAAGTTTAAATTTTATTTTAAGGGTAATGCTATTTTGGGTTGTGTGCTAAATATAATAGTGCATTTGCAATTGTTTATGGCTATTTGATAAATAGGCAAATTTGCCAATTTAGCAAAAACTACAATGCTATGTCCCACATTGACTCCAGTATTGGTTGTTTAGATAACATTTAAATCCACCAAAGCAGTTTTTTTTTTTTCTTTTTTTTTTTTTAGGCTTGTGCTAGCATGTGACTGGACTAGCATGTCAAAGATTAGATTTAAGACACTTTTACATGCACAATTTGCCAAATACTGACAAAGGTATACTTTGAACAGAAGTAAAGGAGCAGTAAATAATCCTGGAAATCAACAACGGGCTCAATTAGTCAACCTAACTTCAAAGAAATCTATTTAGTGGATGTATTTTTTTTTATGCTGGCGTAAAAAAAATGTCCAACTGGGACTGTTCCCACAGTGGGCTGATATATAGATTAGAAGACTCATAAACTGCAGGTTCCGTTGCATAATAGGGGGGGAGGAAACATCATCGTCTTATCCTGAAAGTGTACATTGTGTACAACATTGCACATGGCCCAATTTCAAACTCAAAATAAAATTTTCCTGATTGTTTACGTCCAAAATGATAATGCTAATTCTGATGCAACTGAAAGAGGCTGAACCATTTGCAGTGGTCTGAACACCATCCTATATAATCATCACTTTCTTAGCCGATAAATTACCTTCTTCTCATATGAAACTCGTAAATTATTCTTTTTAATTTACAAATGCTCGCCTTGGCCTAACTCTGCTATGTACATCCACAAAACAATTGAATTCATTATCAGTCATGTGATGTATCCCTTTTGGGAAGATCAAGCATGACATAGGCAGCAATGTTTAAAAAATATGGTCAGAGCACTGTCTTAAAAATGGTTATATTTGAATAATAGTATTTGTATTAGTCAATTTGGCTATGAAAAGTAGATGGTCTGAATAATAAACAATGTTAAAAATCATTTTAAAGAACAGCTCGACTTTGTAATTTCTCAAAAGCTTCGGAGAGGTCATGAAGTTGGTCTGCAGGGTCTCAAGTTAATATGGCAACCTATCAATTAGAAAGTGTTTTCTCTCACGTCCCTTGGAAAGCAGTTATGCATCAGTTCACATATCACTGTGAATCATTTGTAAAATCGCACAGAAGCCCTAAACCTAGAACATGTTACAGAACAGAAAACCCAGAATCACCCATAATGCATGTTAATCATTTTAGCTGAGCTTGTTATTTATTCCTGCCTGTGTTCTGCTGTGTGTGTGTCATCTTGCGCTTAGAAAAGTCACTGAGTGGGCCCCACATCTGCAGAACGAGTTCCATGCCTGGTGAGTGTGGCAGCGGAGAGGTGCAACGTGTGTTTGAGAACGAGAGATTTGGAGTTTGATGGCCATTAAAGTGGTGGGAAGGACAGACTACATGGCTCAGGAAAAGAAGAAAGGAGGGGTCCTTCCTCCGGATGGAGGGTGGGGATGGATGATTGTGGCTGGCTGCTTTGTGGTAACTGTTTGCACACGAGCTGTAACAAGGTAAGCTTTTTTGGTGACCATATGTTGCTGTGCATACCTGCGTAACTAGAACAGCTTTAACAGTCACAGTGTGAAATGTTTTTTAACCAATTGTTTGGATTGTAAAACTTTCTAACATCACACTTTGTTTTAATGATGCTTTAATGAAGGTTAATTTTGCAGTTACAATTACGCTAGGTTTTTAACCTTCGCTTTTTTATTTTTTATTGTAACCAACGAAGAATAATCACTTTATTAAACACTAGTTTTACTTTTTTTTTAATAGATGTTATATCAAACACAACAACAAAATAACAGTTTCATAAACTCTCTGTTGTTTAAATGTCTGGAAGTGTTATTCAGATCTGTTAACCTGTCAGATAATTCATACTTTTGTACAGTACAGTACATGAGGCACAACAGAAAGCTATATTTAGTTCATTCCATGCTGAGAATTACCTAGAAGGAGTCATTGGTTCACAAAGTGACAAGTGCTATCTGCCGTTTCTACTGCAGCTCTTGAGGTCAGGTTACATTTGACAGACTTGTAAACAACTTTTTAGACCTTCAGATAGAAAGTTGGTGTTGTTTGTACATCTCCTTGAACTGCTCTGACTGAGTTAACTTTAAAGATTTGCCTGCTTATTCTGTAATCATTTATTTTCTGAAGTTGTTTTTGTACGACATGTACAGTATATATTTGCATGGACTGTAAGAGGCAAAATATTTTGTTTTGAACAAGCTGTTCCATTAAGCAATAAATGCCCTCCTCCCAAGGCATTGAATGTGCTGTACTGACAATGCTGTTTAAGTCCCTTAATTGTTGGGTTGTTCAATTTAAATGTGCAGGTACATCGAGTGACATGTAAAAATGTGAAATGTGAGAACCTGAGGAACAGGTTTACGCAGATGAAATTGCAAGCGAGCTGGTGAGAACAAAACTCATCTGACCTGTCACCTCTGAAACAAACACACTTCTGACTGTTTCTCAGAGTCTGTCTAAGATAAGTGGTAATTATCAACCTGAGGAGTTTCAAGATGATGAAACACTTAAGCTTAAAGGCAGCTGGTGGTCTTTGGATGGACAGTGTGCCTTTTCAACCCCTTCTTTATCTTAAGGAGATTTTCTTTGCTCTTAAACCCTTCAAAAGTCCTTATCATCCATATATGTCTGTCTAATTCAAGTCCTAGTGTAAGATTTTACCCCTTGAGTCTGCAACTTGGCTATAGCTCATCAATGTCGTTGTAGAGCGGTTAATTGAAGGACGTCTCCTTCTTTAATGGCTGATGGCCAAACACGTCGGTCTCAGTGGTGGAAGACGTGAGAGTTGCTGGCTGTCATACCCACACTGAGTGCTTTGACCTGAATGACCTCCCGGTTGATCCAGTTTTGTTTGTTCAGGTGCAGAACAGACACTGCAGAGGCTTGTGCCTCATTACCCCATCATAGGCTTTCATGTCCAAACACCCACGATCAGCATGGCTGTTCATTGTTACCAGCTGTAAATGACATTAAATTTAAAAGCATGATGTTAGTGGGAATTGTCACAATTTGGTCCTTTAAAGACTATTACAAACAAACAAACTTGGTTTGTTTGGTGTAGTTTTGTCCCAAAACAAAAATGTCAGTAGCTGCTAAATGTGTACCTGTAAATGTAGTTCTTTGCACAAAATTAACAACTGTAGCAAACATAAGGTAACTAGGTATACTAGAATTTGAAAATATAACAATTAAAAGGCGCCTGCCATGCCAAATCAATATTTGGAAGATGTTTGGACACTCATAAATGGAATAAAATAAATACACTTAACAATGTCCTAATGGTAAACTAGGTTCCGAAATCCCTGTAATTTTAAGGCCCACATAGTTATATGCATATGGAAAATAATGGAAAAAGTTGTAGAATAAAAGAATGTTCAAATGTCAAAAATAGGTATAATATTTAATAATATTTATGGAAAAAGTTGGAACAGTATGGAAAAATAGTAGTGATTTCTATATTTACATTCATGTTTTGTCTGGTCAACTTCATTTCATTTGTAAATATACACCTTTTACTGTCATTAAGACCTGCAACACCTTCCAAAAAAGTTGGAACTGGAGCAGTTTAGGGCTAGTAATCAGGTAAAATGGGTAAATAATGATGTGATTTGAAATGGTGATAACAACAGCTGATTGTAAATATGATTTAGTAAAATAGCAGCATCTGAGAATGATCTAGTAAGGAGCAAAGAAGGATAGCCAGGTGTCAACAAATATGTGAGGTATGGTATGCGGCTGTCAGTGCCCTTGGCAAAGGTAATTTGCATTTCTGTGAAGGCACCATTAATGCTGAAAAGTACATGAAGATTTTGGAGGACAATTTTCTTTTTTCCAGGGCATGCTTTAACAAGACAAGGCAAAAACACACTCGGCAAACATTAAAAAAAGTCCCTAAGACTTTGTGGTGTGACAGGTACCTGACCTATCTTCAATAGAGAACGTGTGGAGCATTTTGAAGTGCAAAATGCGACAACCAAGACCCAGTACCCCACTTTAAGACTTGTTTGCAGGAAGAATGGGACAAAATTACACCTAAAACACTTTGTTATTTGGTGTCTTCAGTCCCTAAATATTCAATTCAATTCACCTTTATTCCTATAGCGCTTTTACAATGTAGATTGTATCAAAGCAGCTTCACATAGAATATTATAGTAAATTGAAACAGTGTCAGTTCAGTTTTCAGTGTTTAAGTTCAGTTCAGCTCAGTTCAGTGTGGTTCAATATTCAATACTAAGCTCTACAGGTCCCGAACCTTGCAAGCTAGTGGCGACATTGGCGAGAAAAAAAAATCACCCATTGGTGAAAGTGAACAATTAAAAAACCTTTAGAGAAACCAGGCTTAGTTGGGCATGACTATTTCTCCTATGGCCAAACGTCTTATGCAGAGCTGCAGTCTAGTTGCTAAAGGCTGGAGAACGCAGAGCATCAACAAAGACTCGTCTGTCCCCGGAGCGTCACAGGAATCAGTCTCATGCTCCTCACTTCTCCAAGACCACCACAGCAGATGCTCAGGATACGGCCTGGTCCAGGATTATGGAAACCCCGGGATCATCTTGTTGCTGGTCTTGGATAACATCAGTGGCGCTGCATAGTCTCTGGGGGCCTCGGGATGAGTATCCCCAGGTGGAAATAGAGAATAGAGAGGATTTTTACTATGGCTGCTGTTCATAGCACATGTAAACAAGATGCAAAAAACCTGCGTGAAGCACATTCTTGCATCACACCGCTATGTGATGCATTAAGTGTATGCTTTACTAAAATAATAAGTCTTTAATCTAGTTTTGAACTGCGATAGTGTGTCTGAGCCTCGAACATTATCGGGAAGGCTATTCTAGAGTTTAGGAGCCATAAATGAGAAGGCTCGACCTCCTTTACTGGATTTTGTTATTTTAGGTACTACCAGAAGCCATGAGTTTTGAGATCTTAAAGAGCGGGTTGGATTGTAGCGAGTCTATCTTTTAAGTCTTGTAAAAAAAACGAATGGCAACATTACAAAGTGGTAAATGCTTTACTGTTCCAACTATTTTTTGGAATGTGTTGAAATACCTGTTTATTTAATAAAAAAATTAAAAATAAAAATAGTGAAGAACACATTAAATAATGTTTTTTGTACTGTCTGAAAGTAAATACAAATCAAGTTAATTTAGAAATCACTACTTTCTTTTGTTTGTACATTTTTCATTTTCGCCCAACTTTTTCTGATTTGGTATTGTGAATAGCACGGCAGATTCTGGTATTGTTTTAAAAATGTAAGTAGTGACTTGATACTTTGAAAACACCTCTTTTATGTATCTGTCTGATCAGAATTGTGTTGTCACTTCCTCTTTTTTTAGATGCATCTCCATATTCTTTGTCGAGTTTCAGATGCATTTTGCGAAAGACTACTCTGGGACAGCATGGATTCATTCATTAGTGGACTGCACAACCATGCTCTGTGGTAAGTAATGATCATATTGGACTCTTAATCCATCAGAAATTAGCACATCACTCATCATTTTCGGCTGGTCTTAAAAAGGTTTTCAATTTTAAGAATTCAGTGTCAAATTCACGTTTCTAGATTGACCACCAGTTTGGTTTAAACAATCTTTTTTGTCCAACTGAGACAATAATGTTACATAAGACACTAAAAAAAGACTTGCAGGCTGTGGGAGGCTCAAAACTTGAAGTCAGCAACACACAGCGAACATCTTGAGAGGACAAGCCAGTGTCGCAAGCTTGACCCAAAAAAACAGAACTGTTTGCTTTCCTTACACTCAGTGCTGTCTACTATTGACAGTACAACAATCTTAAGAATTACATTGCTCAGGTAAACAATAGACGTAAGAATTGCAGTTATTACATAAAACTTTGCAATATTGTGTTTGATCAATGTTCTGTCCTTCATCGCATTGCATTCCATGTGTTCAAGATTTCTACAAATCTGGAGAAATTAGCATCTAATAAAATGGAATTGTTCCGACTGTGACACTTTTTATTAAATTAAAAAAAAAAATCGTCATTTTATTGACTACTATGGATTGTTAATAAATCAGTTAGACAAAATGATCTGACAAAATTATTGTCCTGTCCTTGGGAGCATATTTTGTGTATTAATAGTAACAATTACAGGAGTGAATGGTTTAGGATTTATTAGGGCATTTGTCTTTATCATATGCATTTATTCACTAAATGTGTTCTGTTGTGTGTGAATGTAGTTTAAATATTTTTGCTGCACAATGAATGTTCCAAAATTTGATGACTCTATCCAACAATCTTTCTTTATGTGTGTGTGTATATCTATCTATCTATCTATCTATCTATCTATCTATCTATCTATCTATCTATCTATCTATCTATCTATCTATCTATCTATCTATCTATCTATCTATCTATCTATCTATCTATCTATCTATCTATCTATCTATCTATCTATCTATCTATCTATCTATCTATCTATCTATCTATCTATGTGTGTGTGTTGCTATTTATATAACTGTTCTTAGTTTTAATATATTTATTTTCAGCAGCTTGGTCTTCAGTGTCACATAAAATATATATATAAAAAATCATGACACAAACTGTCACTTTTGTTCAGTATTCCATGAACAGAAACATCATTAAAATTCGATTAACTAAATGCATTCCATCCTGCATAAAAATATAAATGTATTAAATCTGTCATATTAAAAAGGACTACTCATTTTAGTTTTCTTGTGACTTGCGCAACACCCATGTTTATTCTCGTGTTACTTTTGCAGCTCCACTTGGAAGTCTGATCGGGAATCAGTTGTCGTGCCGTATAGCTGTAATACTAGGAGGATTCCTGGCCTCCGTAGGACTAGTACTCAGCTCCTTTGCCACCAGTCTAGAATATCTTTACGCTACATTGGGACTGTTAACTGGTAAGCACCCTAAGATTAAAACACTGACCTACAGACCCATATTCCACATTTAGTCTCCAGCAAGCTCAGCGTGTGTGTGTTTTTTTCCTCTTGTTTTATAGGGCTTGGCTTCGCTCTTTGCTACACTCCAGCTATTGCCATGGTCGGTATCTATTTCTGTGAGAGGAAAGCTTTGGCTTATGGCATTGCCATGTCTGGAAGTGGCATTGGGACCTTCATCCTGGCCCCAGTAGTGCAGCTGCTAATCGAACACTACTCATGGCGAGGGGCCCTACTTATTTTAGGGGGGTTTGTGTTGAACCTGTGTGTGTGTGGAGCTCTGTTACGGCCTATCATTCTAAAAGAAGAGGAAGCCTGTCCTCTTCCAGTGGACTCAGAGTGCGGGTACAGTGTTAAGCCTCCAACACTGAATGGTGGTCCTACAAGGAGTGCTGCAAGTGATGCTAAACAACGGTGCTTTCAGTCCATGCAGGAATACCACTTCCTGCTCATGCCTGACTTCCTGGTACTTGCAGGCTCCTTCCTGCTGCTGGCCAGTGGGTGTAGCCTGCCGTTTGTGTACCTAGTTCCATATGCGCTGGATGTTGGTGTCGGTCATCAACATGCTGCCTTCCTCATGTCCATACTAGGCGTTATTGACATTGTTGGCAACATCACATTTGGCTGGCTCACTGACAGGAGGTATGTTGTTTTGTGCCGTCTGTTAGTATTGCATTACGGTTGGAAAAAGAGTGATCATTTACTGTCTGAACAACATGTTTTTTTTTTTTTTGTCGTTGTTGTTCAAGTTAGGGGGAGTTGTTAGCACAGACTTTGCAATCCAATAAACAACTGGGTTGTTCTTGACATTACACAATTTTTTGTCCATATTTTAATATAATCATTTGAATATATCTGTTGTAAGATGAGCATATAAATTAATTGGAATATTTCTGGGAAGTCATAAAGTAAATGCCGATATAATACAATAATTTTTTTACCATAATCACAATATACATACATACTTACAGTTTAAGACAAAATGAAAAACGTGATGTTTTAACAGGCCAAGGACATTTTCAAAGTATTTTCTACAATTATTTTTTTTCTTGAGAAAGTCTTTTTTATTTTAGTTTGACTGGAATAAAAAGCAGTTATTTATTTTTGAAAATTAATTTTAAGGACAACATTATTAGCCCCTTAAAAATCTTGGGGATTGTGTTAAAACCACTGTTATGCAATAGCATGCCTAATTACCATAACTTGCCTTGTTAATATGGTTCAGTCTTTAAATTGTACTTTAAGGTGAATACTAGTGTCTTATAAAGCAGCGGTTCTCAAACTTTTTTCACCAACTACCACCATAATGACCAGTACTGAAATACAGTTGCAAAGTCAGCCTAATTAAGCAGCTACAGCACTGCACAGTTCAAAAACGTGGCAGATTAATTGTTCTTATTATGGATATTTATTGTTGTCAGCCACTTTAAACATTATAAATAGTTTGAGCATTAACACTGTACTGTGCTTACAGGTAAAAATAAATAAAACGTCAACGTTTAAATTAAAATGTGCTTTTAAAAGTTAATTAAAAATGGCACTGTTCTTAAAAAGTAAAAAGAAAACTGCCTTACTTAAATGTAAAGTATTATCATGAAGTAGCCTATTCATCAAAACCTGAAAATGTTCCTTGTACCTCATAAATATAAGCTATATGTCATCATATTTATATATAAACTTCATATATAATATATGATGCATGTACAAATGACTGATTTAAATCTTTGTAATCTAAACATTAACCTGTATTTTAGATATATGAGTTGGATTTAGATATTTAAATTATAAATTAAATCTGCTTACTGCATGTTAGAGTAGGCTATTTGTGTCAGAAAAGCAAGTGATTGAACTATACCTGTCAACATTGGGATATAAAAATACGTAATACGCCCCCAACAACCTTTATAAATATGGGGAGGAAGTTATCTTCAAATGATAGAATACACAACAAACATTAGAATATTGAAAGTAAAATTAAAAGGTTTAGCCTATTAAAATCAATTTACTGATCACATCGGTGTTATCGTACACGTCAAAGGGTTAAAAGTGTTCTTTTTTTTTTTTGCTTTAATTATTCAGCGATTCCTCCGTGTACCACTAGAAGGAAGCCAACGTACAACTAGTAGTACATGTACCACAGTTTGAGAACCACTGTTATAAAATTAATAGAAAAGTATTTTAAGCAAAGACTAAAGAAAATAGTTGGTATAACTATTTTTTTTAAAACTTGTTTTAAAGATCTTCTCTCCATTATACACAACAATACGAGGAAAATATTTTTTAAAGAATTCAAACTTCATCGGAGGACTAGTCATTTTAAGGCTATATGGTCATCTTATCCAGGAATCTCTGGAAGAAAGGAATTCTGTTCATCTTAGTGGGACTTTCCAGGAAAACTAAAGGATAAATAAATAAGTATATGTCAGTTAGTCTTATAAAAACTGGGTGTAAAATATCATGTGGTGCAATTTCTCAAAAACCTAATATTTATTAATATGTTAAAAAAAAATTCTTGTTTAAAAGTTTGAAAGTATTCAAGAAAATAATGGAATCTTAATGAATGTTTTTAGTTGAAAATGTGGTTCTAAAAATGATTCAATTGTTAATCAACGGATTTCAGCACTTAAACATTTTTACAGTAAAAACAAAAGAATAACCATGATTTTTGCAAAAACTGGGGACTATTAACCAAAAAGATCGACCTGTGCAGGAAACAATTGTTTTTACTGGGGTGGGCAGACTAAATCTTCAAGTACAAGCCTTTTAAAACAGAAAAGTTTTCAAACTCATACCATTAATATTTATTAGTTTATTATAAAGTTAATAATTTGGAATTTTTTAAAGTCTTTGTTCATCATTGACCCAGCTGCCAGTTTAGAGTGTGACTTAAACTTTGAAAGAGTATGCATCATGTTTTTTTTTTTTTCTTATTTGCCTAATGATTGCTATACAGAGGTCAAAAGATTACAGAAATGCTTAGGTCTAAGAAAAATAAAGAATATCAATAATATGCTCCTGATCATGCTGACTAAGGTTTTCTGATCTCTCTTACAGGTGTCTAAAAAAGTACAGGAATATATGCTACATGTTTGCTGTGGGAATGGAGGGACTGTGTTGTCTTTTTATCCCGCTCTTACGCACATTTGTTTGGCTGGTACCCTTCTCTGTGCTTTATGGGTACTTTGATGGAGCCTATGTTGCCCTTATTCCCGTGGTAACATCAGATGTTGTAGGGAGACAATACCTCTCTTCAGCTCTCGGGGTTGTGTACTTTCTCCATGCTGTTCCCTATCTAGTCAGCCCACCCATTGGAGGTAAGTGTTGTTTTTTTTGGAGGTAATCAAATGATTTTATTTTCATCTGTTCAAACTTAATATAAAGTAAATGTTATAAAGGATCTATTTATTATTCACACTAAGGCCATGTATACACATTTTCACATTTGCATTTCAGTTAACTTTAGTGTTTAATCCTGTCCTTATTTTACCAGTTAATCCTATCTACAGGAGTGACAACTGCATTCCATTACTAAATCAAAGCTACAAGCCAAAGTCATTAATGCTGTTGTGTTCATACTAGATAGGGCTGTCAATTTAACATGTTAGTAAGGAAAAAGTACCCCGTAATTTGTGTGCGGTCAACACTCATGCCTTGACTTTAAATCTGCATCAGTTCTTGAATTCAGTTCTTGAAATCAGTTCATCAGTTTGTCGAAAAACATGATGCACAAAAACGATTCACTACAAGATGAAGCCTACAGTATATCATGCTGTCATATGCTCCTAAAATTCAAGATATTATGCCCTCCAATAAATACCCTCTAGGAGGTTTTTGTCTCATATTTATACAATATATTAAATGCACAATATGTGGGATTACCTTATTAAAATATCCAAAAACTACTAGAGCAGTGATTTATTTTTTCTGACTTGTGTAGTAAAGTTATCACAAATGTTTAGAAAAATGGTAATATCCAGAGAAATAGGCAATTTTAATTAATGACACAGACTATGTCCCATGCTAAATATGTAGCACACACTTGATTTTTGGTTTGGTTTTAATGAAAACAGGCAAATACACTTTAACACATTCTGTGTTTTAATAAGCTGCACAGAGCAGCTTTTTATTAGAACCAAAATATATGTGGTATGATAAAAGAGCAATGCTTCTTCCCTAAGTTATCATGACTGGAAGAAGTGAAAATGGTGGACTGTGGCATAATAAAAGCTCCTCTGCTTTCATGTCCTCTCATCAGAAATTGCTTCAGCAGTTTCATTTTGCTTTGCTGGCTTTCAGCCTTATTTAGCTTCAGATTACCAATGTAATCAGTTTTGAATATCATTAATTTATTCATTTTCTTTTCGGCTTAGTCCCCTTTCGGCTTGGTTGCCACAGCGGAATGAACAGCCAACTTATCCAGCATGTTTTACACAGCAGATACGCTTCCAGCCGCGACCTATCACTGGGAAACATCCCTACATTCTTATTCACACTCATACACTACGGACAATTTTAGCTTACCCAGTTCACCTGTACTGCATGTCTTTGGAGGAAACTTGAGCACCCGAAGGAAACCCACGCGAATGGAGGGAGAACATGCAAACTCCACACAGACATGCCAACTGACCCAGCTGGGGCTCGAACCAGCGACCTTCTTGCTGTGAGGCAAGAGCGCTACCCACTGCGCAGAACTTCCTGGGATTTTTAATGACCACAGAGAGTCAGGACCTCGGTTTAACTTCTCATCTAAAAGATGGCGCTTATTGAGCAGTATAGAGTCCCCTTTACTACACTGGGGCGTTACCAAACAGACCGCAGGTTGAGTGCCCCCTGCTGGTCTCACTAACACCACTTCTGACAGCAACCCATCTGATCTCCCATCCAGGTTTTCTTCAGGCGCTCTGGTTTCCCCCACAGTTCAAAGACATGCAGTAAAGGTGAATTGGGTAAACAAAATTGGCCGTAGTGTACTGTATGTGTGTGAATGAGAGAGTGCTGTCTAAGGGCATCTGCTGCAAAAACACATGCCAGAGTAATTGGCAGTTCATTCCACTGTGGATCAATGAGGGATTAAGCTGAAGGATAGTGAGTGAGTGAGTGAGTTAAATGAATACATCATTCAATCTTCAATCTTAAAATACCAAGTAAGACATTTAATGCCACCTAGTACTCAAACAAACAAACAAACAACCCAAATTTTTGTAATGTCACTGAGCCTTTACATTTAACAATGATTACACAATTGCCTTTGGGGTAATTTCTAAGCCATATTTAATACATAAATGTGTTTATTTAATCAATCATCCAATAGTGTAAATAAAGTTTAATTGATTGACAGTCATAGATCTCACTCATCCTGTTTATTTGTGATAGTTACAACCACAAGCGGTAACTTACAGAACTTCTGTTTGGTGTTATAAGCACTAAGGGTGTATTCAAATCCATATTCCCTATTTTTAGAATGGAAAAGTAGTCTGTGTGCTAGGTGCATGGTCTAAACAGGGTTGTCTTTATTTTCTTGCTAAGTTATGGCTGTGTTTTAGGCATAAGGTGCATTAAACCAATCAGAGTCTCATCTCCCTTTTCATTAAGGAGTTAGTTGTGTTGCACCATGGTGCATTAGTTATTTACATGGTCGCCTTTGTAAATGGAAAAACTGAATGCCTCACTAGCGAGAAAATGGTTAAAGACCATCTGTGCAAGGTTAAATACCATCTACAGAATGAGCTTCTTCCAGTTGGCCTCCTCCATTTGACCATGTATTTAGGAAATAGTAGTGGACGCACTTCACTAAAGACATGCATTACATATTTAATTTTGTAATTTTGTTTGTTAAGCGCAAAAATTTGTTTTAAAAATAGTACTACAAACACACAGTTCTAATTTACAGCAAATCAATAAATGACCAATAATAACAAAGTGAGTTTATATCCAAACACACTATGCCTCATTTGGTGATGCATACTGTACAGTACGTCTCTAAAACAGGTTGACAAATCTACACATAAAATATATAAAAATAAAATTAAATATGCATATAATAAATATAAATAAATAAATAAATAAATAAATAAATAAATAAATAAATAAATAAATAAATAAATAATACTAATAAAAATACTAAATAAATGTAAATTGTCATGAATAATCTGTCTACAACAGAGCTGGATTCCACAAGAGTCACACAGAAATGCCAACTGAACCAGCCTAGGCTCGAACCAGCGACCTTCTTGCTGTGAGGCAACAGCGCTACTCACTGCCCCACTGCGCTGCCCATTTTTATGTTTATGTAGACTATAATATAAAATAACTATCATTTTTCATGTTTAAAGATATTTGTACTAATAATAATTAATAATCCTTACATTTATATAGTGCTTTTCTGGACACTCAAAGCGCTTTACACATTTTTGAGGAAAATCTCCTCATCCACCATCTGTGTGCAGCATCTACCTGGATGACGCGACTAGCATAGTGGAGTGGAGACAGAGTTTATTAATTATGATATGGGGATGGTTAGGAGGCCATGATAGTTGACACACGACCACAGAGAGTCAGGACCTCGGTTTGACGTCTCATCCGAAAGACAGCAGTATAGAGTCCCCATCAATATACTGGGGCATTAAGACCCACACAGAGCACCCCCTGTTGGTCACACTAACACCACTTCCGGCAGCAACATAGCATTTCCATGTGGTCTCCCATCTAGTTATTGACCGCACACAGCCCTTTAGTGGATAACCATGTAAGAGTTGTACTAGTTGCTGGCCTCTCTGCGTAATAAGCAACGTGTTTGCATATTTTGGACCCGCATAGGCACATAACACTAATGCGAATAGAAACACTGCACTGTGGACGTTTGGTTGGTCAATGGTATGGACTAATTCAGTTGTCTCAAAAAACAACACACACCTCCCTTTTAGACCAGCATACCCATGAGCACACAAATGGGTGTAAATTAGGGCTGCCAAAATTAGCGCATTAATGCACATGATTAATTTTGAATATTTAACGCATTAAAAGAAAATAACGCAAATAACGCAGTTGCAGTTCTTTTTTTATGTCCTGTTGTGGCTGACCTGTGTTCAGGAACTGTGTGTGCATATAAAGGGGACCTAGGCGGCCGCCTTGGGCAGCAGAATAGTAAGAGAACCCCCCCGGTCTTCACTTTTATCAGCTACACCCACCCCCTCCCTCACAGTCCTTGCTTTCATCAGCAAACCGGTCACTTTCTTTTTCACTTTTGGGTTGTGGATGGCGTGATTGCCGTTTGCCTAGAACGCCAGTTCAGCTTGCTCCGGCTCTGTGTGTATTTAACATGCAAAGAAATATGGATAAGACCATGGACGCACTTTTAGAAGGAAAGTTTCAGTATAAAACAATTGTCGCATTACCAGGCTAATCTGCGTTTCCTTCAATGTTTCATGCAATTTCGGGTGTTTCAATTTTAATCTCTAAACTTTAACTGCAGTTCAGCAGTTCACTCTCATTCAGCATATTTTCATTCAAGATGTTTTAATGGAATTTGACACCGCATGGCGAATGGAAAGAAAAACCTCCGCATTTCAGGAACGGAAATTAATCATGATTAATTACAAAAAGTGTGATTAATTACTTACATTTTTATTCATTTGACAGCCCTAGTGTAAATGCATTTGCTATTTAAACAATATAGCACAAAATGTAAAAAAGATACCTGTGCCGGCCTGAAACTAGCAAAAACACTTGTTCTGCACCTGGTGCCTCATTGTACCAGGTGTATGATAGGGCACATAGAGATGCAGATATAATCCATGTGTCATCTGATGTTTAGATCCAGTTACTGTTTTCACCACAGCTGTGTCAATCAGTTTTGTGGTCTGAGCAAGACATAGATGCTCCACATTTTACTAAGGTATAAAAGTTTCCATTTCCAATTTTGATCTTGAACATTATGAACTGTCATGTCAGATGTGGTATAACTTTGCTGTTTTGAAGGTCACAATTATTTGTATTTAAAATAGTTACTAAGTGTGCATTCTCATTAGAGTCTGCTGCAAAACAAGTAAGCATATTGCGTATTGGCTGTAGTAAATACACACCCTTGCCTGTCACAAAAATGTATTTTTAGCCAATGTATTTTTTTATTGAATTTTGCATAGAATTGTTCTTGGAGCTTCGTATGATTACAGTTTGCAGTTTGCAGTGGCGCATTAGGTAGTGCTCTTGACTCACAGCAAGAAGGTCGCTGGTTCGAACCTCGGCTCAGTTGGCGTTTCTGTGTGGAGTTTGCATGTTCTCCCTGCGTTTGCGTGGGTTTCCTCCGGGTGCTTCGGTTTCCCCACAGTCCAAAGACATGCGGTATAGGTGAATTGGGTAGGCTAAATTGTCCATAGTGTATGAGTTTGTGTGTGTAGATGTTTCCCAGAGATGGGTTGCGGCTGGAAGGGCATCCGCTGCGTAAAAACTTGCTGGATGAGTTGGTGGTTCATTCCGCTGTGGCGACCCCAGATTAATAAAGGGACTAAGCCAACAAGAAAATGAATGAATGAAATCTTTGATTCACCCTTCCAAAATGTAAGTTCTTAAAATATATTGGTATTGTTTGCTGTAAAACATTAACTAGGGGATAATGTATTTTCACCCTTTTGTTATGGGAGAGTAATCCCAGCCTGAAGGGGTTATTGTGCGGTAACTGGCTGGATGCACATTATCCCACTTACTACTACTCTACTTCTTGTGTATGTAAAGAATGGACAAAAAATATTGTTTACTGAACAAAGTTGCTTTTTCTAGAAAGGTACAATCATATCACTTAATTTCAATCATACCACTGATTTCCTTTTTTGTTACATGGATTGTTTTTCGCTACTTAAACTATCATGAGGATAAGGAATACTGATTTAGTGTGGTGTAAGGTAACAAGTTACAAATACTCCAACTACTGTAGTTTGGTAGTTTTTCTCAGGAATTGTACTTTACTAAGTAGTTTTAAAAATGTGCTCTTTTACTTTCGCTTGAGTACATTTTTAGTGCTGTATCAGTACTTTTACTCCACTATTTTCATTCAACCCACAGTCACTGCTTTTATTTTTTCTTGTTTTTGGGGATTAAGGAAACATCCAACCTAAAATCAACCAAATATTAAAATCTAATGATGTTACAGCTTGACGTTACCTCTATGTAATCTATCAGATGTCGAATTTTGGTTGCCATACCTGAAAAATAAATGTCAGTATTTGACATTGGTTTAAGGGTGTTGGCCTAACGTTGGATTTTGGTCACTTACTAACCCAAGCTCAACATCATTTAATGTCATTTTTGGACACCAAAATAACATTGTCCTTAGACGCTGGCTAGACATTCCTATGATGTTGTGTGCCTGCAGAGTAATAACTAAATGCACTTACAGAATGTTACATTTACACACATGCACAAATTCCATGTATATGCATCAACTTTTTTTTTTTTAAATCTTACCTGTTTGTAATCTTATAACTAGGGCCAGACGGAATCTGCGGATGTTTTTTGCTATTTCTGTGTAGAATTTTGGTAAAGATCTTCGGATTTCTGCTGAATTGTTTTGGAAGTATCATAACTAAAACCTCAATATGTAAAATAAAAAAATTTAAAAATTTAACTTTTATTTAGTGTTTAAAATGCAAATCCAATTAAATTCACTTTATTTGGTAAACAAAGCAAGTCTCATATAATATCTACTAAAAGACAGAAAATAATACTGTACAAACTGCATTGTACATAAATCAGATGAGCATTTTCACATTAGTCAATAATATTCCTGTAATTAACTTAAAAACTGAATAAATATAGATTTACACACATTTACTTAAGTGAATAAACAGAATTAATGATGGGCTAAAAATGTGTGAAAATCTGCGGAATTCTGCGCGCGCAGATTCCGTGTAGGCCTACTCATAACCCCTTACAGAATACAGATGCAAAATGGAAACAGCAGTTTGTCTGAAACAAGAGATACCCAGATCATTCAACTACATACCTGTACACAATCATGAATCATGAGCAGAATCCTGTATTCCAGATTGCTGTATAACAATTAGATGCAGCAGAAAACAGGCAACAGAGCATGAGTTATAAAAGATTAACTGTCCTGTTTAAATGTGGTTAACAGTCCTGAAACTGTACAAAATTCTTTAATAAGTTGAAATGAGTTTATGAGGTAAAAGGACAACAAGACCACGATGCAGGACATTGGTAAAGAATGACCTGTAATGTGTTTTCAAGAAAGGAAAATATTAACCTCAGCCATCACTTCTGTAATGGTCTGCCTTATAGAAATAGTGCATTAAGTGGTTAACTATTAATGTAGAAACACATTATCCACCCCAACTGTTTCCATTTTCACCACATTAAAAACATATTTTTTGGGAAGTGTGTTACCCTTGAAGTAATTATGTGATTTTTTTTTTGTTCCACTTTGGGTAGGCTGGCTGGTAGACACCACAGGGACTTACACGGCAACATTTTTTCTGAGCGGTTTTGCCCTCATCTCCAGCTCTCTCCTGCTCTTTTCAGTCGCCATCATTCGCTATTGCCAGAGAAACCAAAAGAAGAACAGCCTGAGCAAAATCCCAAAACTGGTATCATGTGAAGGCAAACAAGTGGACTATTATCCTCCTAAAAATAAAGACTTGATGTTAATTATACCAGCCACTTCATAGCATTTGGATAGTTTTTTTAAGTCTAGTTTTAAAGATATGTATGAAATATTGTTAGTATATATGTAGAGTCAGTAATAAGTCCTGTTTAATTGTTCATAGAACTGTGTGTATAGAACATACTATACTATATACTACCACTGTATATAGTAGAGTGTGTACACTCGCGTGCCTTTCTGCTCAAAAGCATTGTATTCCATCTACATTTTCAAGCTGTTGTTGACAACAAGAAGTGCATTTATTGTATTGTATTCAGGTTTTATATAATAATGCACAGGTACTAAGACTTCTTTATGTACATTGTTTATCTTTCTGTGGAATATAGCATTCCAGATATTGGTCATTTTAACTAAGGTTTTATGTTGTTGTATGTCATTTTTTTGTCAGTAGAGGGCAGTGCTGTTTTGTTACGGGGTTTGTTCCAGTATGACTTCTGTTAAGAGTTTACTGACCAACAGTTTTTCAGTAATATTTTGGCTGTTTATATTGGTATGGGTATAAAACAAGCAGATGAGTCAATAATATGAACAATATTGATGATGATGAAATGTGTTTGCATTATTCTGTCAAATTAGATAGACAACCCATGCAATCCAACACAAACACAACTAAATCATTCATCACAGATGTTTGTCACAGAAAAAAAGCCTTCCGATCAAAAGAAACAAAAACACTCATCAGACAGATTTTTACAAAGTGGCTATATTTCTTTAGTGTTTGATTTGAGTAGATTTAAATATTTAGAAAGACAATGGCATGACAGATTGAAAAACTGTTATCCGCAGTGACAAAGATTATTGTAACACTCATTCATTTATTCTCTTTCGGCTTAGTCCCTGATTTATCAGGGGTGGCCACAGCGAAATGAACCACCATTACTGTAACAAATTAAATGATAATGGTAAGATTATTACATGTATGTCCGGGAAGTAGCATCTCAGATTGGTTTGGAATGTCTTTATTGTCCCCAAAGGGCAATTAGGTTTACAACAATAGCCGACAGTTAACTGCAACAGGTGATGCTTGACAACATAGAAGTTACAGTAAACAATAAAATTAATCAGTCAAGTAAAAAAAAAAAAAAAACACATAACTTACAGCTCAAGTAACCCAACTGCAGTTGGAACAGGTGAATGCAAATATCTGTTGGACCTTGCCCGTCTAAAATAAGTAAACCTTCTGGCTGATGGCAGAACTTTGGATAAAGTGGGTGGTTCTCATCTGCTAAAATAGACAAAGCCCTTTTTATGACCCTCACCCAATAACTCTCACCTCAAACACGTGTCAAATACTATTTCGATGCCTACTATTTACTATTTGTGCCTAAAATCTTTTGTTTTTACTTGTCACCCTTAATTTACCATAGTAGCATATTGCTGCAAAAGTTCTCCTTTTTTATTTTCACTTTAGTTTACTGAAATCCTAGTAGCTTTTTTTGTTTTTGTTAAAGAGAAGCATTAAACTTATTTAAAACAGTGTACAATAACAAAATATAGCTTTCCGAATAAGCATGTGCTTCATTCTTATAACAGTAAATCAAAAGAAAATGACATGACAAAAGCATACTGCTGGCAAAGCCAAGGACTGAACACAATGACTTTTTTCAAAGCCTATGTAAAACAGCTCATGAGTATGAAATAAATGTAAACCTAGTGATTGAGTTCATCCACTATTGACCCATAAAAAGAGTTGAGTATATGAAAAATTAAGATAAAAAAAGAAGACTACCCTCAAACCCAACACCTTAAATAAGATATTTGAAACTGTGCTTGAGAAAAAAAAGCATCGAACATTGAAGCAATGTATATCAATATTTCACAGAGTTTTTCCTCAATTACCCTGTGGTTGTTTTACCTTGCATTCTTCTATCACATACTACACGAGATGGAAAAAAAGTGAGACGCATGCATTGTCCAGCCAAACTGGGTCCATTTTCATCACATTTAAAACGTATTTTCTTGGAAGTGGGTTAACCTTAAAGTATTGTGTTCTGAGTGAGCATGACATGTACTTAACACTTAGACAGTAAATCAAAACAAAATGACATGACAAAGGAATACAGCTGGCAAAGCCAAGGACTGAATACAAAGATTTTTTCGAAGCCTATATAAAAACAGCTTTTAAAAATTAAATAAAACTCAAACCTAGTGATTGAGTTCATCAACATTTGACTCAAATAAGGGTTTAGGATATGAAAAATTTGGATTTTTTTAGAAAGAAGTCTAGCCCCAAGCCTAACGCCTTAAATAAAATTTGACAATGCTCGAAGAATGAAGAATATGTTGATATTTTAAAGAGCTTTCTGAGGAATGAACCGCCAACTTATCCAGCATGTGTTTTACGCAGCGGATGCCCTGCTGCAACCAATCTATGGGAAACATCCTTACACACTTATACATTACGGACAATTTACACTACCCAATTCACCTGTACCCGCATGTCTTTGGACTGTGGGGGAAACCAGAGCACCCGGAGGAAACCCACGCGAACGCAGGGAGAACATGCAAACTCCACACAGAAACGCCAGCTGACCCAGCCAAGGCTCGAACCAACGACCTATTTGCTGTGAGGCGACAGCACTACCTACTGCACCACTGCTTCCATGCTTTCTGAGATCATAAATTTGCAAATGGGGCATTTTTAGTGTTTATTTATCTATATTACAATAATATTTTATAAATTACAAAGACATAACCTCAAGAAGATTACAGAGGAATGAATCATCTTCGTTGTCTGGAGTGTTCCCATACCTTTCAAACATTTCACCTTTCAAGTTATAAACTAAGCCCAGTATTTCATTGGCTTTCCAATCATTTGGATTTAACTTGAGATTTTTCTTGGCAATGTTGCACAGTTTCTGTGCACTTCTATTTCCATCAGGAGTGTGTGGATTCATTGTCAAACACTTCTCATAGTGCTCGATTGCTAAATCCTCACGTCTGTTGCTGTACTGCTGGAACTGAGCATAAGACAAATGAACAGATTGAAGATGCTCGTTTTTCTCTTTCACTAACTTAAATGCTTTGTCAAACTGCTCTTCTGCTTTAAGCAGATCACGTCGGTCTCCATACTGAAGTCCGAGCTGACACACTGCAGAGATAAAGGATGGTATTAAGGAAGTTGCCTCTTCTAAGTAGTATATGCTTTGATCGCGAGCCTCATCTACCTCCACTTTTCTCCGTTTTTCTTTACATAGGTTTATTTTCTTGGTCTTGTAGCACATTGCTAATTGATGACATATGAAGCCTGATTTTGGTGATCTTTGAAGGGCTTTCTTCAGAATTTCAATGGACCTGTCAACAGATCCCTGATCCCTGAGGAACATTCCAACATATCTAATGACATGTGGATGTTCTGGAGACTGATTCAAAGCTTTCTCAACCAATTGCTCGGACTCGTTCATTAAACCTTTGGAGCAATTCAAAAGTTTAATTCCTAGAATAACTCTCAGAACATCATCATCTGGGTTTAAGTCAATGGCCTGTCTCAGCTGTTTTATTGCAGGTGTTTCCACAGTACAAGGTGGTGGGTTAAAATTCTCAGTGCGATACAGAGCGATGGCATAACCTGCGTTCCACTCACTATTTGTTGGATCCAGTTCCACAGCTTTCTGAAAAACTTCTACTGCCTTGTCATAATATTTACGAGAGAATTTAAGATAAGTCCACCCTTTCTCCCCAAGCACCTCTGGAACAGCTGAAGACTCAGTTGCAAATCTTTCATGTATCTTCTGAAGCTTAACCAGGTAACTTTCGCACTCTGTGTAGTTCTCCATGTGGTAGTTTATCCAGGCAAAATTTCCATAGGTCACAATAAGAGCCTTGTCGTTGTTGTCTGCAAAGTTTTCTTTGATGAGTGCCTCAGATCTCGACAGGTGAGTAAGAGCTTCTTCTTTGCAGTTGAGAAGGAATTTTAGATATCCCATTGAGCACTGCGCTCGTGCAGCTCCTTCCTCATTCCCTAAATCCAATTTGTTTTGTTCCTCAAGTCTGTTGAGGAGGTTCGTAAAGTCTAGATGATCTTTTGTAATGTCCCATGTGAAGTGGCACTCCAGCTGATCCAGTTTCTTTTTTAAACTGGCCTGAATTAAACTAAAAGGATTGAAAAAAAAGAGCTTCAGGATTCAGTTAGACTAATATTGCAACATCTTCAGGTTAAATAGCCTTGGAAATAGCAGCAGGCTAATGTAAACTCTTAAGCAAAAACTACATGAAAGAAAATGACGCTTCCCACCATGACTCAGTTTAGTTCATTTGTACTGAGCTCCTAACAAATCACATTGTTCTTAAAATGACATCATTTATTTTATAATCATAACATAAATGTTTTGCTGCTAGTAAAACAGTTTTTAACAAAGGTAGCTAGATCTGATTTTAAACGTTTGCATTCCCGCTTGTCAGAATCTAAATAGTATCAAAGAAAACTCACCTCATCTCTGACATCCTTTTTCTTTTGTGAAAAACAAAAGCACAAAGTATCACTCGTGGACTACCACCCAGCACTTTCGTTTTTCATTTCCTGTAATTGTAAGGCTAAATCACGCCCCTCAGATGAGTCAAGTGTCGATTTACAGGATGCTGTTTTGTCTAAACTGCTGTGTCATTCTTTTAGATTTTTTTTTTTTTTTTTTTTTTACAATTTCTATGATAGTTTTTTCAGTACATTTAACAGTTTCCTAAACTCCTAACACAGTTAGCACAACATCCAGCTTTCCATCCAGCCTTTCAGGAGGGAGGTTAAAGGTGCAGAGAGAATACTATAGTTCTTAATAAACCTTAGGTAAAAGTTGGCGAATCCTAGAAACCTCTGCAACTCCTTTAACGTCTTAGGTTCTTCCCATTGTGAGATGGCATCCACTTTTCTTCTTTCAATGCTGCCCCCCCCCCCCCCCCCCCCCCCCCCCCCCCCCCCCCCCCAGCAGAGATCATGTATAAATCATTTATAATAAAAAAGTAATAATAATATTATAATAATAAAAAAAGTCATCTATTTTGCCTGGTTATCTGCATTTGGCCACATGTTCTCATCCACATCACACTTGATATCTTCTCTGGCTAGGCTTTATGGGAAGAATTCTTTTGTTGTTCCTTTTCCACTCAAGATCAGCCCAAAGACTCCTCTCTTAGAACATATGATCAAGTGATTGGAAAAATGTGTGGTTCCTAGATGGGAATCTGCTGTAATTGATATATTTGCATAACTGCAATAAGCTGTTTCTCATTGGCAATGGAATAAAATACAGGGAATACATTTGTTTCAGTTCACAATATGAACAACTGTTCACTATGACTTTTGCCTAAGTTCTGTTTAGAAGACGATGTTATGTGTTCTGACATACAGTTTGAAAGCATTTGTAAATTTGACTGTAAAATGACATTGTTTTGGCGTTGGTTGAGCTTGTGTGTATAAGACGTTCAAGCATTTGGAATTGGTGTTAACTGTATGAATTTTGTATCAAAGCAACAAGAAATGTGTTAATTGTATAGCCTACAAAGATGGATGTTGTGCTAACTTTGTTAAGAGTTTAAAAAACATGTTAAATGTATTGAAAAAACTGTCCTAGCAATTGTAAAAAACTGTAACATGTCAGAATCAGTTAATTCGATTTTCCAGTAAACTTAATTCATCTTTTTTTTTTTTTTTTGCTAAACTAACAGTAAAACCTCATTTTAAAGATTAGAAACTACTTTTCTATTATAATTATTATTTTCACATTATTCAACCTCCTTTTACGTATCAAAATTACTGTTTCTCTTTGTCCCACACCCAGTTTAAAACTTCATATCATTTAAATATATGTTGAAATCATTTAAACAATAATAATATAATAGTATTATATACTACTACTAATAATAGTATTTAATGTGAGACTACTATCAATATTATTTTTTATACAAAAATTTAGCTGTCACACAGCATCAATGTCATTTCCACCACAACACTGTAATGTCACTGTTTTTAAAAAGTACACAAAATTAAGATAAATAAAAGTATTTCATATACATGTAATGCTAGTATTAATTCAAAGCGGATTTGTGAAGCTATCTTTAATCTTATCACAATAAACTGTAAAAATGTAATTTCCAAAAACTGCCCCCTGTGGTGGAAAAGACAGTATGTGATGGAAATGACATTTATGGTTACAAAACACAACTGATTTGGATTGTGAAAGTACAGGGGTTGGACAGTGAAACTGAAACACTGGTCAATTTAGTGTTTGAGATTTCATGCCTAAATTTGAGCAGATTTGTCCAAAAAAAAAAAAAAACATAAAACAACAGCTGTCCAACTCACTGCAGAATTAAATGTGTACCTTACCTTTCATGTTTCCACCAAAACTGTTGGTCTCGATCTCCACAGGGTCAATATACATGGCCAGGCTGTAATAGCCAAACCTTTGGTTACTTGTGTCAATGCCAAACGTGGGTCTCAATAGTGCCAGCAGCGAAAATCTTGGGCTAAGGAAAATGTGAAATGTGTATTGTTCTCTGATGAGTCTACTTTCACAGTCTTTCCAACATCCAAGGGAGTTACGGTGTGGAAAATCCACAAAGAATATCACTCAGACTGCTGAATGCCCAGAGTGTAGCATGGGTATTGATGGTTTGGGCTCCATATCATTGCATTCTCTAGGTCAGGGTCCAATCTTGGTCCAGGAGGTCCAGTTTCTCTGCAGGGTTAAGCTCCAACTTGCCTGAGCACACCTGCCTTGGTGTTTCAAGTTGTAAGACCTTGATTAGCTTGTTCAGGTGTGTTTGGTGACCCCTGCTCTAGGCCCAATACACTGCCAAGGACTACCCAACCATTCTGGGTCAAACATTGTACCAATGCACAAAGCAAGACTGGTCACAGAGTGATTTGATGAACATGAAATTGAAGTTGAACTTCTGCCATGGTCACCAGATCTAAATATTTTTGAGCCACTTTGCTGTATTTTGAAGGAGCGAGTCAGGACATGTTTTCCTCCACCAGCATCACATAGTGACCTGAAGAATGGCTCAGAATCCCTCTGGCCACTGTGCAGGACTTGTAGCTGTCATTTCTGAGACCAATTGATGCTGGATTGGAGACAAAAGAAGGCCCTACACGATAGGTCCCAAACTTGATTCCTAAAGGGCTGCAGCTCTGCAGAGTTTTGTTCCAACCCTAATCAAACACAGCTGATTCAACTAATCAAGGTGTTCAAGACTACAATAGACTATTAAGCGGGTGTGAATTGGGGGTGGTCTAAGCTAAACTATGCAGAACTACGGCCCTTAAGAAATTGAGTTTGAGACCATTTCCCTACACCAGACAAATGGGTTGTTGTGGTCTAAAACCAGGTGTTTCAGTTTCATTGTCTAACCCCAGTAGATATGTGTAAAACTTTATTTTAAAAATCAATTAAAGAATATTTGAAGTTATAGTAATTCACAGTATGCACTGTTACTGTTCACCATATTGTTCATTGTTGTTTTTTTTAAGATCAATCCCAGCACCACACATGCAAAGATAAACTGTAAGTTTGAGTTTCTCTAATAAATATCTACTGTTTCATACATTAACATTAATTCATTGTTCTTCCACAACACCATGTCATTTCCATCACCACACACATTTTTTTTCTAAATATTTAAACAATTCTCATCACACATTAAAAAGTATTCACAATTTATGAGTTCATGCTCTATTTAATATTCAATTAATTTATTCTTACGTAAGCTCTTTCCCAAATCAATATTAAATTTTAGAGTGTGACAGGTGTACAATTCAGCATTTGGTCCCAAGATACTCATTTATTTGATTGACAAATGGATAATTATTGTGAATTGTGGAAATATTGGCTAAACCAGATACAAAAACGATCCTAAACCATTTTGACTGCCATCATTTATTTCATTTTAAAATAACAGCTGTATATTGAGATGTGGAAACAATGTTTGCTCATTTCACGTTGGAAAAAAATGAAAAGTATCTCTTCTTATCTAGGTTTGTCCTCTTACAGATCTTCAAACTAAATAATTAGTTCAAACTTATGAGGCTATTTTATGTGACTTTACGTGATTTGGCACCTCCATTTCCAGGAGATTATATCTCATTTGCAAGCATTAGAGAGTCAAGTAAAAAGTTTTAAGTTCAATGCAAAGGGAGACCTTGGTTTTTACAGAGTTAGCTTAGCAAAGCCTACAATTAACATATTTTAGGGACTACAAAAAATACTTCCGCCCCCTGTTAGATCACAAAAGTTCGTTACTGTGCATCTAAACTGCGCATGCAGGTAAGGGCCGTGGCCAGAGGCGATGTAACGTTATAGCAGAGATGAAGCTAAAAATGCGTCTAAACACGGCTGTTTCCACAGAGCTTCGTCTGTTTCTGTATTTGGGCTTCCAAAGGACACGACACAAAGACAGAAGTACTTGCAGTTCAATGTTAATTATGTTCCAGAGAATTATAAAATACACAGCAAGCATGATTTGATAAAACACAGCTCCAGAATCTCTCCCAGTTCAGTGCTGGATTCAGCTAAAATCTCCTCAGCAGAAGCTATAAGCTACAACCAGTAAGTGTTTTTATTAGTTAAAATTGATCGTGACATGTACAGTGTCTAGCGTTAACGATATGCTGTAGCAATGATGTAAACAATGGCAAATGCTGCTTTGTGGGCAAATGATTGAGCTACAAATTCATATTTATCAGTCAAACTGCTGTAAACACACACTCCACCAGCACGTTCGTGTCTCTTATGTGTGTGCGCGCACGGACAGCACTGATTGTCTTTAGGCAGCTTTTCCATGCGTTTCACATCTCAGATAATGAAGTCGCAAAAGATATGTGGATGATTCATATTACTTACACCTGCATATTCCGGATACACGTGAAAGTTGTCGTGTAACGCATAGAGTTAAAAAAATATATAGGTTAGCTTACCTGACTCGTGGTCGCAGCAGAATAATAAATCAAGGCTCAACAGGTAGCATCCCACATCTTGTGCTTTATTCTTCTGTCACGATATATTACAGAAAATAACTTAATCCGAGCATCAGAGAAAAAGAAAGTCCCGCGCACAAGCGCTTGTTACAGAAAGTTCACACATTCACACACACATAGACGCAGACAACATTCACACCGCACACACAATGGCAAACTCTTAAAGGAGCCGCATCCCATTTTCACTTATTACAGACACTTGTCAGATTTAATTTTAGAGCAGGCAGGAGGTTGACTGCATGTTTACACAACAGAACAGCGCGTGCTTTTACGGGACGTGGAGCCAATCCGCGAATAGCAGCACATTATGACGATGACCAATCAGAGTCACTTAAGGGCGGGCCTTTCAAAGGAACTAGGAAATATGACAGTCGTTTTCATGTTAGCTGAGTAGCTGTGTATAATCAAAGTAAGATATATAAAAAAATAGCATCAAAAAATTTCCTTCAAGTGAAACATAAGCACACATTGCTTTGCATCTTATAAACACAACCAAGCCTTAATATTACATTGTGGACCACCCCTTTAAAAATTTAACCATAGGCAGTGGTGTAAAGTAACAAATTGCAAATACTCAAGCTACTGTATTTGAGTAGTTTTCCTCAGCAATTGTAATTTACTAAGTACTTTTAAAAATGTGCACTTTTACTCTCCCCTGAAAACATCTTTTGCGCTGTATCAGTACTTTTACTCCACTGCTTTATTGTTTCTTGTCTATGGGGATTAGAAAAAATCAGTCCCGTTATTCCTGTCCAGTCAAATCACACATAGAAGGTTAATCACATCATAATAAACAACCTTAAGCATTAAAAATGTACAAGAAGATGTCCAAAATCTTAACACGCAATAACCCAGAGACTGGTTAGATGCATGTCACTGATGAGAAGATAACAAATGTTTACTGTATGATGACCTAAATGGCCTTTAACACCCAGCAGGCACAAGACGTCAACATGACCTAGAATTACGTTTTAACCCAATGTCATGGGGACATTGTATTTTGTTTAGAAATGAAAATCAGGTTGATGTCAGAAGCCAATGTCAGGCATATCAGTTTTGTACATTGAATTCCATTTTAATGAAAATATATTAAACAAACTCGATTAATATGAGGAAAATGGCATGTTTTACCATAGCTTTTAGACCTAGGGCACCGCCATCTTGGAATGTCGCTGTGTCTAACGTCACGGGGGTGGCTCCGTTTCCTTAGCTGAACAGATACATTAGAAGTAATGGACTGACAGGCATAGAACAAATATATTTTTATATTAGACACACATCTGATGCTTGTATTTGCACAAGCTCTATGTCCACAGCTTGATGCACTGGGTTAAATTAGGCTTTGCAGTCTTCGTGTTTAGTCCTTTACTTCCACTGTATCTATTCAGCTGAGGTAATGGCACCAACCCCGTGACGTCAGACACAGCAATATTTCAAGATGGCATGCCCTCGGTCTAAACTCTATAGTAAAACATGCCATTTTCTGCTAAATGGTAACATTAATCGAGTTTGTTATATATACTGTATTTCAATTAAAGTGGAAAACAAATAATGTGATTCATTTGCCTTTAAAGGTACAGATTAATTGTATTGAATGTTAACAGACATGTGCAAGTTTCTGTACACTCTAACCCAGAGGTCCTATTACAAAATTATGGGTTAAGGTTATGCATCCTTGTACAAAGTTTCTATTTTACAGTTGATCTCTAAAAGATTGTGGAGGCATTCATCGTTCCCTTCATCTCCTGATCCTGCAAAGCTCTTGGTGTCCCAAACATTTCCGCTTTCTTTTGATAAAGTAATGCAAGTATTTCATTGGCATCCCATTCATTTGGGTTAGCGTTAAGATGTTTGTTGGCAATTTTCATCAATTTCTTTGCACTTCTATTCCCCTCACTACTATCTGGATTCATTGTCAAGCACTCCTTGTAATGCTTAATAGCTAAATCCTCACGACTTTTACTGTATTGCTGGAACTCGGCATAATAAAAATGGACTGACTGCAGATGCTCATTTTTATCTTTTGCTGTCTTGAATGCTTTGTCAAACTGTTCCTCTGCCTTAAGCAAGTCATGTCTCTCTCCGTACTGAAGTCTGAGCTGACACATTGCAAGAATAAATGAAGGTTTTAGGGAAGTTGCCAGTTCTAAATAGTATATACTTTGATTTCGAGCATGATCTCCAGCTTTGTAACATTTTTCTGTCAGTAAGTAAATTTTTTTTTCTCATAGCATGTTGCTAACTGATGACATATGAAGCTTGAGTTTGGTGATCTTTCAAGTGCTTTCTCCAGAAGGGCAATAGAACTGTCTACAGATCCTTGATCCCTGAGGTACATTCCAACATATCTCATGACATCTGGATGTTCTGGGGACTGATTCAAAGCTGTCTCAACCAGCTGCTCAGACTCTTTCATCAATTCTTTAGAACAATTCATAAGTTTAAATCCTAGAAGGACTCTCAGAGCATCATCATCTGGGTTCAGGTCAATGGCCTTTCTCAGCTGTTTGATCACAGGTGAATCTATAGTAGGCTGACTAGTTTCAGTGCGATACAGAGTGATGGCATAACCAGCGTTCCACTCACTATTTGTTGGATCCAGTTCCACAGCTTTTTGAAAAACTTCTGCTGCCTTGTCATAATATTTACGAGAGAATTTAAGATAAGTCCATCCTTTCTCCCCAAGCACCTCTGGAACAGCTGAAGACTCAATTGGAAATGTCTCATACATGTTTTGAAGCTTCTTTAGGTAACGTTCGCACTCTGTGTAGTTCTCCATGTGGTAGTTTATCCAGGCAAAATTTCCATAGGTCACAATAAGAGCCTTGTCATTGTTGTCTGCAAAGTTTTCTTTGATGAGTGCCTCAGATCTTGACAGGTGAGTAAGGGCTTCTTCTTTGCAGTCGAGAAGGAATTTTAGATATCCCATTGAGCACTGCGCTCGTGCAGCCCCTTCCTCACTTCCTAGATCCAATTTGTCTTGTTCTTCAAGTCTGTTGAGGAGATTCGTGAAGTCTAGATCGTCTTTTTTTATATCCCATGTGAAGTGGCACTCCAGCTGATCCAGTTTCTTTTTTAAACTGTCCGGGATGAAACTGACAAGATTGCATAAATTAGTAAGTAAATGAAACTTAACATAAGCTATAATATGCTCTTAAATGTAAAACATAACTTTCATATACTTTGTAGCCAATCATTTAATTAAGTATTATTAAAGTAAATTTTTATTATTGTACATAAATCATGTACTTGTTTACTCCTGACATTTAAGTCATTAATCGTTCTTGCACCTCCAAATCTGTCTGACCTACTTCAGACCAGACCTGTGGAAAAATAATGCTTTTTTTCACCATGAGACCATGTTATGTTTAAGGTATGCAGATCAGTAATTAACTACTGAGCTTGTACCAAAACAGTGTTCCAATACAGCTACTAATACAGCTGCTAATGTTATCCTGGACTACAAAACCATAAGTGTCAGTTTTTTTTAAATTTGGATGTATGTACTATCTGAAAGTTGGTTGAATAAGCTTTCTAATGATTCATTCATTTTTCAGGATAGAGCAATATTTAGCCAAAACAGCTATTTGAATAAGTGGTATCCAAGGTTTAAAAAAAAAAAAACTAAATATAGAGAAAATAGCATTTATTGTCTAAAATTATGTTTTAGCAATCCATATTATTAATTAGAAATTGGGTTTTTATATATTTACATTGGAAAATTACTGTGATAAAGTTAGTTTCACATTCATCAGGCATTCAGACTTTTTGCACCTGTTATATTTTCCATCAAAACTACATCAGAGAGAACTAAATTAGCCCTTTGTGTTGCACAAAGGCTTAATTTCTCAATTTTTTTAAATAAATAACCATATGAAATTATCCAGTTACATCTCAGTTATTTCACAGTTATTGAAATTAACACTTTGTGTAGTTTACAAACAAATTTTGAGAGGAGCCTATGATATGATTGATCGCTGCTGGTCTCTCAACCATCTCACCATCACCAACAACCTCAAGCCGTTACCTACCTCTACCTGCTTCCTCATATGCTTGTTAGCATAGAACCTCACAGACGCTGAAACCCCCATACCTTTACACTGCAACAAAGCAGAATTACTGAAACTGTACTACACTACATATAGTGCCTCATATCTTGACAGGTGAGTAAGGGCTTCATATGGACACTACAAGATCGTCAGAGATGGGTAGTAACAATTACATTTACTGGTAACACTTTACAATAAGGTTCATTAGTTAATGCATTTACTAACATGAACTAATCATGAACATCACATGTACAGCATTTATTAATCATAATTGAAGATTTACTAATGCATTATTAACATCCAAGTGCATGCTTGTTAACATTAGTTAATGCACCATGAGTTAACATGAACTAACAATGAACTACTGTATTTTCATTAACGATTACTAACATGAACAAATACAATAGTAAATGTATTGTTCATTGTTTGTTCATGTTAGTAAATGCATCAATTAACATTAACTAATGAACCTTAATGTAAAGTGTGACCCATTTACTTTGTTACATTTACTTCTAAGATTTTTACTCTTACTTGAGTATAACTTTCTGCAAGTACTTGTACTTTTACTTGAGTATAGATTTTGGATACTCTACCCACCTCTGCCTATCCTCAAATCACCAACTCTACAACAAAAATCTCAACCTGGACCACCCAAAAAAAGCCACAAGGAAAAGCATTGCCCACAGCCAAAAATTATCTAGATCACGCCTTCAAGAAACCAGAAACACCCCAGCCTCAACATCACTACAACAAATGGGCATTCCCCTGGACAATGACCCTTCTCTACCACACACTGACCAACCTTTTACCACCCCCTTCACTTGGCCTCCAGCTCCCTACTCTAGCTCAACTCCCAACTGATGAACCGTTAACTTATCCAGCACGTTTTACGCAGCTGATACCCCTCCAGCTGTAACCCATCTCTGGGAAACATCCATACACACTCATACACTATGGACAATTTAGCCTACCAAATTCACCTGTACCGTATGTCTTTGGACTGTGGGGGAAACCAGAGCACCCGAAGTAAGGAAACCCACGCGAACACAGAACATGCAAACTCCACAAAGAAATGTCAACTGACCCAGCCTATGCTCGAACCAGCGACCTTCTTGCTGTAAATCGACAACACTACCTACTGCACCACCGCGTCGCCACCTGAAGTTGTAAACCAACTAATTAAAAAAAAGAGATTTGTCCCTTCTCTGTCCCACCATTTAGGGTGTATTCACACTATACAGTTGCCTTGAACCAGGCCAAAGCACGATTGTCCCCCCTCCCGTCTCCCCTGATGGCCTGTACTCACATTACACGGATAGCATAGTGTGACTAGGCCCTTAATGTCCTTTGTATAAGCCCCACTGGCGTAGCTACCAGAATTTTTTTTTGCCAAAAAAAAAACCCTTTTAATGGAACTTTCATCTCCCCACTGCTCCCTCTTAATCAACCATTAACAGTATCTTTCAGCAGTAATCGCTAATCGCAACATAGATCAAGCAGTTAAACTATGAAACAAAGGATAAAATTAAAAGATGAATCAAAAGTATAGATAAAACATTATACCTTAAAATCTATTTAAAGTGGTAGACCAGGTATTTAAAGCTTTGTTCTCATTTTTTAAAGAAACTGGGTTAATGAAAATTATTTTAATTGATAAGGGAATGTATTATTAGAAGTTTTTTCCCCTCTTTAATATGAGATTTAAATTTCTGGCTCACACTCCAGCACAGTAGGTGGCAGATATGCACATTAAAAGCGGCAACTAACCAATAAAAAACACAAATAAGAAAAGTGCAGTGTGGCCTTAAATTTTTGAGGGACCCTCAAAAGGAATTAGGAGTGTAAATCAGATAACTTGGCCCAGAGAAAGGTGGTGGAGGACGACCGGCCGGAAGTGATGCACTAGTTGTTCTGGAGTTACGTTCACACGGGAAAGTAATAGCAGGCAATAGAGTACAATAAATAATGACAAAATGTAGAACAGATGGTAATGAAAATGAACCAGAGACAATAGAAACTTCTGATGAGACAGATAGGAAAGATATTCAAACGTATATAGGGGAAACAGGAGAAAATTGTAACAGAGATAGGTGGGAAGCTGTTAGTACAAAAAAAGAAAGAAAAAACATCAGGAAAGAGGTAAGAAGTTTGTAAGAGGATGGAAATGAACAGGAGTTAGGAAAAGGGGGTGTAGATGTGTTAAAGGTAATATTTAAATTTAAATAGGAAGATGGCATACAAAAAGTAAGTGTGATTATGTTAACTAAATGACTGAGGAAGTTATCTGGAGAGATTAGGCTTGCAAGAGTATTAAAAAGCGGAGATTTGATGATAGTTTTGTAAGAATTGAAATATTACAAATATTTTTGATGTCTTTGACAATTCAAAACATGAGCTAAAAACAGAGACTGTTGACCACAACCCAGCAGGTGGGAATGCGGGAAAAAACAGTTCCTGCTGCATTTGCATCTAAGTCTGCTGAAACTCGGCTTCAACCACCCTAACTCACACATATGGTCATTTCATTGTTTGAATGTTCTAGATTAACCAAAGTGACTTTATCTATCATGTTTGATATCATTTGAAATGTCTCAGTGCGACTGGTACAATGGTCTCATTCTCTCAGAAATAGACATAATCAAAACAATAAATATATAATTTCAGGCATCTTTTGAACCACTGTGAAGAGTGTGACTTTTCCACAGGCAGCACCAAATGTGAATGCCTTTTGTTATGCACACACCCCTTTCCTTGAGGGAATTTTTGGATTACTTAAGGTAAGGATTGAGAAAGGCTCTGGGCGATTCTGCTTGACCAGATCAGCCTGTAACATGAAGCTTACGCTCCACGTTATGTAGCTATAATTTGAAGTCAGGTATGCATCTTTTCATCTTGGATTTGTCTTTGATAATTTGATGTGTTGAATTGATCATTTATGAATTGACTGATTAAATTAGCATAATACACTTACCTGACCAATAAAATGTTATGTTTTGAATCATTCAAACAGAGTTCGTGTTATTATCTCTAGTAGATTGTGGTAATTTCATAGCACCACAAGCCCCTGTACAGGTTAGTAGCGGACTAGAACACGGTAGACGGAGCATTGCGGCACGCTATACGATGTCTCTAGAGCTCCGACTAACACATTGGCATTAATTCATGTATACTTAGACTGTAAAAGGTTATCTAAGGGGATAGTCCTTCACCCGATAAACTTATAATACTATTTAGATAGTATAGTGATTATTCAAAGTTACTAATAGTTTAAGTATGACTGGTCTGCTTAATTTTATAGTAATGATCATTATATGACTAAATAGCTCTGTTTCATTTAGGAGGTAGCAGATCTATGGGGACCGCATAAAAATATCCTAATCTAGGTAAGTAGGGTTCTGCCGGTTTAGGATAATTAATCAATCGCCACTGTTTAGTGACCAAGACTGACATGCTTGTGCTTAAGAAATTGTATACTCGGCCAGTACAAGATTCAGGATGTTATAGGAATCCCAATGAACGAGAATAACATAAAATGATGAACTGAAAAGAATATTCAATCATAATCTAAAATAATGTGAACGGAAACAAAATAACCTTCTTAATGTTTTATAATTGGAGTCAAATAAAACGAGGATAAATATATTAATATTCTAAACCACCTCATACTAAAATTCGAGTCAGATATGAGTCAAGTTTAATATAAATCAACTTTGTGCACTGGAAAGACCGAACATGCAGTAAACCTTCATCCACCATTGGATACCGTCATTGGACCGACTGGCTGGACCCTACAGTTTGTCATAACGAAGAGCAAAAAGAAGAGCCTGTTTATGACTAGAGAAGGGAATAGAATAGTCTTTCAATTAAACTTAGATTTGATTGTGAGGTACTACCAAATCCAGTCAAACTTGGATTTATAAGTTACTCAGTAAGGTAAGGAGGACCGTAAGGAAAGCTAAGTTTATGTACTGAAAATAATATTATAATGAAATAGGCAAAAAGACATCAATAGAGAAAATGAAAGGGATCCAAAGAAATAAGCAATACCCAGTTAAGTATAGCAGAAGAGATAGCTGTAGAAAAGGTAAGGACATGTATTATAGTAAACAGCTCAGAAAATCTGTCTGAACAGAGTAAGAAGACAAGGGAGAGTATGTTTAAGGACTATGTGAGGTTTATATATTATATTATATTATATAACTAATTTCGAGAGGTCCACTTTATCTTCATTTGGAAGAAACCCCCCTTCCTCCCCAATTCTCCTCCTTTACCTTTAATTGGGCGGCACGGTGGCCCAGTGGTTAGTACAGTGAGCCCCACAGCGAGAACACTGCCAGCCCTGGTCCGGAATTTGTATATTCTCCCCGTGTCCGCGTGGGTTATCCCCAGGTTCTCCGGTTTCCTCCCACCATCCAAAGATATACATCATGCATAACAATCAAGCACTTGTCTAGCCTCTTTTCTCACGTGTTCTAAGATCCACCAAGCTCGACCTCCCCTCTTGCTCTGTGAATGGGAGGAAGCCCCGGCCTTGAGGATCTATTGAGCTCGAGGCTCTCTCCCGGGACAGCATGCCAAACAAGCTTTTGATAGATCATCAGCTAAGTGTGAACTCTTGAACCAGATTTAATGAGGAAAACAGCAACTGAAAATAGTTTATTAGACCTACCGTTTCTGTAAGTGAGTTAAGATATGCAGTGAGAAGAATGAGGCAGTCTGCTCTGGGAATGAAGTTATTATATGATTAAGCATTTTCGTAAAAGTTCTATTAAGATGTTGTCATTCTACAGTAGAATATGGATAGAAGGTATACTTCCTCAAAGTCGGAAGATAGCATTTATTATACCTATTAAAAATCCTAGGAAAGATCCAACTAATCCGACAAATTATCGACCAATAGCTTTAACCTCTAATATATATATATAAAGTTATGGAAAAAATGATAACTGATAACATATCATTTGGAACCCCTTATCAAAGTGGGTTTAAGTGTGGAAGTGGGAATTTGGAACCAATAGGTAGTAGGTAGATTAGTCATAAATACATTGTGTGAAGTGTCGATGGTCCATCTGAAAGATAGGAGGCCGTAATGCACTTGTTAGTCTGCGATCCGCTGTTAAAGCACAAAAAGAAGAAGTGATCATTCTCAACCTAATAACTACAGGTCTATAGCACTAACCTCGAATAAATGGAAATGAATGGAGCGTAGGATAATGAGTAGATTGGTTCATGTCATAGAGAAGGAAAACCTCTTCATGTCAAAGTGGTTTCCGAAAAGGGCGAAATACAATGGATTCTGTGATTTGTTTGGAAGCGGAAATTAGAAAGGCACAAGTTATTAAGGAAGTGTTGGTTGGAGTATTTTTAGATGTTGAAAAAGCATATGACATGATGTGGAGAGAATGACTTTTAATTAAATTAGAAAAAAATGGAAATTAAAGGGAAAAAGTTTTATTGGATCAAGAATTTTTTGCTCAAGAGAACAGTACAAGTTAGAGTGGGTTCTGCATTCTCCCAAGTATATCTAGTAGAGAATGGAACTCCACAAGGAAGTCTTAGTAGCCCTATTTTATTTAATATTATGATCAATGACATTTTTTCAAAAATAGAGTTGAGGATTGGAAGATCATTATTTGCAGATGATAGTGCGTTATGGAATGTAGAACATATTAGTGTAGTAGAGTTAGTGTAGAACGCAGTTAGTGTAGTACAAGATTGGGCAGATGATTTAGATTTTCTATTGCTAAAACTCAAGTTATTTGCTTTTCAAAAAAGAAAATGGATCTTTTGGATAAATTATTTGGACAGAAAATAGAGCAGGTATCTGTAATTACATTTCCAGGAATGTGGATGGATGTAAATGTACATATTCCGAAAATAGATAAATGTAAAAAAGTAATAAATGTAATGAGATGTTTGGCAAGAGCTGAATGGAGAGCATGTCACTTCTCTCTTAAAAGAATACAGTATATAACGCATTGGTAAGATCAACTATTGATTATGGATGTATGGTATAAAGTTCAGCAGCTAAAACTCAATTGATGAGAATTGAAGCAATTCAGTCTCAGGCATTGAGAATATGCTGCGGAGCATTAAGAACAACACCAATTACAACAATACAGGTAGAGATGGATGAAATTAAGATAAAAATGAGATATCGGGTCAGCATAAAAAGCCAAGTAGAGAGTCATACAGTAAAGGCAGTATTGAAGGAATGCTGGGAATATGGCCATAAAAAGATGCACAGTTTTGGATAGACAGCAAATGAGGAGGCTCAAAATATGCGCATAAATGACACCAATATAGCCCCAGCTGTGCCAACTTCTGCAGTTCCTCCTTGGCTTTTTCATATGCCAGTAGTTGATTTATATTTATATGAGGAAAAACACAACATGGAAATAAATATGTTAAATGAAAAAGCATTGCAACAATACACAAATCAATCATAATGCAACTATGTACAGATATATACGGATGGTTCAAACGATCCTAAATATGAAAAAAATGCAGTAGCAGTATATATCCCAAACTTCCAAGTTAAAATATCAAAAAGAATTTCAGACTGTCTTTCTGTTTTTACTACAGAATTTGTAGCTTTGCTTCTCTTTCGTCAAAATAAAAGTCTGCTTGCAGCTTATTTCAAAATAAAAGGGGAAAGGTTTATCCATTGCAAGCTCTTGTCATCATTCTTCTGTCTCTTTTTCTGTTTAGGAGCATTAATATATTGAGTATAATTATTTATTGTTATTGCTATTTTTACCAATAATAAGGTAATGATACAGATTTTTTAGAAAGACAAATATCATTTTAAAGATAATTTAGGAATAATTATTCAATTGTTATAATTGTTATTATTATTATTATTATTATTATTATTTTGTTGACAAACTGTTCTTATTTTGAGGAAAAAGTCTAAAAATTAACAAAAGTTGTGTTGTACTTGTGTTATGCATACATTTTACAATTTTGTTTTATATTATCCCACATTAAAAAAAGGCAAAATTTTGAAAAGGAAAGACTGTTGCAAGATCAGACCTCTGAGCTTTAACTGGAGGTTTAGATGCTGCTGTACTTGTTTTCTGTTCAGTGAAATTTTACTTTAAGACACCTTATCAAAATCTGCAATTTGGTCTAGTTTGGCATAAAACATATTACACAGTGACACGTCAAAAAACAAAAATGGCTGTATGTACTCTGGACCTTCAACTGGATCACAATCTTCCAATTCTGGTGGATCAAGTGAGTTATTCATCAATAGAAAAAGAAAGTTCCCAGTCACACTGGTAAAACACAGAACTGTGATTTCTCCCAAAGACTGGAAGAAAATTGGCACCCTTGAAAGAGTCCACAACACCTCAAAAACCATGAACCAAACACAGATTCAATATAACAATTCTTACCAAGTCCTTAATTTTACCTACCAGCACATACATTGTGTTAGCAGTTGAAAGAGAAATGTGCTCTGCCTAAATGCACAAGAATCTGCCAAGTTTTCCCCTTTACAATGCAAGCAAAGCCTAATCGACTTTGTTCCAACATCCAAGTCAGGCATCCTGGATCAATATGCCTACTAAAAAATGTTTGAAACCTGCAAGCAACATACTGCGAAGAAAATTAGATCAATTAGACTTAGTCATTAGACTAAGATCAACACCTGTTCAAGAGCTGATGTCTGATAACCAGACACAAAGCTTAAATAAAAACATTCATTGCTCAAGTCATTGCTGCTGAAGTGAAGAGGAACATGCAGCTACATGAAAATGTGCTAATCAAGATGCATTTAACTCAGCATATCATCACAGTGTGTGACATCAACTTCTATGGCATGCCTTGCTACATACAACACTTCCAAGCAAACATATTTGGCTCTCACCTTTATACTTTAGTAGGCCTCAGCATCCTGGTTCATCAATTCAAGGAAAGAAAAGCCAGTGTTTTTAAATCTTGATGCAACAGAAGGTGCAGTATCAAAAATGTTAGAGCAAAGCAAAAGAGTGCTGTACTATGCACTCAGTTTGCCTGGAGAAGGCAGAGATGCTTCACTTCTTCAAGTGTTCGAGATGCTTAGTAATGAACACGGTATTCCTCGACTGGCATTTTGGCTGAAACTGTCAAAGTACAAAAGGTGGACTAATGGGCTTTGATGCAAGTTGTTGTTTTTGCTTTCAATAAACATAGTATTGATGCATACCTGAAGTGGACCTTTGGCATGTACATGAAAACCAAGACATGGGAGGAGATCAAACAACATCAAGGTCATCATTGTAGTCATAGGCATGAAGAATAATAACAAATGATTAAAAGAGTTCTCCACATTTTTTGTGTGCCAAGCTTCAAAACACTGTAGATGTGGAGGTAAGTTGAGAAGTAAAAGAAATGAAATCTTCAGACACTTTGTCTTTACATTGTGCCACTGGCGAGTAATGAGAGTAAAACAGTCAGTAACAGCCTTGAATTTCTTGATGCCCTGATTAGATGCCAACAGGAAAGAAGGTTTTGGGCTAATCTCCATACTCAAGGCTGTTCAAAAAACCTTTAAAGAAGCAAATCTGAAAGTAGAATGAAGAAGATAACAGGAATGCTTACCACTATCCAGGAGTCTACCGATCATAAAGTGGTACACTTCTAGATTTGCGGAACTTGCCTCAGACAAGATAAACACCAGCTTAATTATAGTTTACCAGAGAGCCTCGTTGAGAGGCCAAAGAAGAATGTGGTGTTTGCGGAGAGGCTTAACAGGAAGAACCAGTAACAAAAAGTTGAACAGTCAAAATACTGTTTGGTTCCCAAAAGAGCAACAAGGATGGAAAAAAAAAAAAACAAGTACCAGCTATTGACATGGCTGGACCTGAACAGTAATGTAACAACCTCAGTCCATTTCAATCACAAAAACCAAACAAACCGTTAGCTGGCAGGGTGAATTTTTGTTTAAGCTGACATTAAACATTAGAGATGCGCGGATGGCGGTTACAGCTGCGGAATCCGCGGATAAACCGTGGATCGAGCGGATGATGTGACGAAAAATAATATTTTAATTAAATTCGGGCGGGTGGTGAGCGGTTTTACTGTTTTTGTACACATAGCTGGCGCACCAACGAAACAGCCTAGAACTGACTTCACAGAATGAGAGGAGGAATCGGATACACTAATTCTGGATGAAGTACAGAAGTCTTCCTCTACCTCTACTAAATCTACTTTCCTTTTGGGAGAAACAAGGCAGTCATTCCCACGTCTACAGCACATTGCCAAGAGAATTCTATGCATTCCAGCAACAAGTGCTGCGAGCGAGCGCTCATTCAGTGCAGCAGGGCGCATTAGAGGCCAGGCGCTCTCGTCTGAATGTTGAAATGATGTGTCAAAATGCGTTTTCTATTAGGCTATATAATAAAAAAATGTACAGTACAGTGCGTTTCATTTAGGCTATTTATTTATTTATTTTTGTCCCTGTGCACTGATTGGAGACGGAGTTCACTACTGATATTCTGAGAGCTTTATAGGGTGCTTCTCATTTCTTATTTGTGTATCCTCGTTTCCTTCCCTTGTTTTTTTTACTCGTCTTTCCACCCCTATAGGATGCGAGGGAAGGACGCAAAAAAAAAAAACTCAAGGACAGAGGAATCGAATCAAGTGAAAAGACACGTCCTCGTATTGTTTAGCGTCACTTCAAAGCGTCAATTAATGCTGGATTTGACTTGCACGTTTGGATTAACTGCATGTCATTAAAGTCATTCTCTATTTTCTAATAATCAATAAAGAAACATTCATTTAATAATAAAAAGGAATAAGCCATTCAAATAAAGAGTTCAGTCAGCAGATGGCGGGCGGGTGCGGTTTTAAAAATTGGTCAAAAATGTTACTGCGGATGGATGGCGGACGGATGATGAGTTTTATGATGCGGTTGCGGATGAAATAATAGCCCATCCGCGCATCTCTATTAAACATCACAACAACCCAGCCATAACCTCTTATGTCATTGGAGTAAGAGCATTAACTGTGAAGAAACTAAAGAAAAAAGCAATACAATTGGAAATGGAATAGAAATGTTGGACCATTCTGGGTTTAAAAAGTGGCTTGTTTGAACATTGTATGATGACCAAAAAGGTCAATTTGAGGATTGCAGTTTCTCAGTTTGCATAAACATTTTTGTTACTTTGGTTCATGTGATACTTCAGGCCATCAAATGTTACATGTGGGCAGTGTGACAAAAACACTGGTCATCTGTTGAACTTTGAGTGTTATGATGGAGCACTTTCCCTTGCCCATGTCCACAACAATCACTGGCATTTTAAAGGTATTAAACATAATAATAGGGCAAGACAAGTTAATATAATTTGAAATCTGTATCACACAGACACACATTTCCACACACACACACACACAGTTTAAATATACTAAATCCTACAATTGAATATTACCATGTAACTTTGTTTTCCCCTTCTGGCCAGTATCTTCACACTTTGTGTTGGATAATATTTGGTATGTATCCTATAACAGAAAACCCTCTATGAAGCTGCCCTGAAATTCCAGTAATAGATAATATTACACTTGTAGAATGTTTAGTATTAGGGCTTTTACCAGTATTCATGAAAAGTTTTTTATTCAAAATTAGACACTACAGGCTTGGAAAAGAGGAATAGACTGGAAGCCTGGCTCAGTAACCCACACATTTCAAATGATGTGTGCATGTTATAAATACAAGAAAATTATTTATTTATTTTGCTTTTTACTAAATAATAATTAGTTTTTAACTTTTATTTATTGATTCTATTTTTAAGCAGTATTTCTCACTGACCCACCACAGTTTTATAATAAACAAAAATTTAAATATTTAACAAATATTTAAAAGGTATTAAATTTGATCTTTTGTGCCATTTGTTATTAAATTAGCCAAGAAAAAGATTTAATTGTCATATATGCCATTTATGTATTTCTAAAAAAAGAGACATGCACACTTTGAAAAATGCTTGCTGGACTGCTTCTCTTTCGTCAAAATAAAAGTCTGCCTGCAGCTTATTTCAAAATAAAGGGGGAAGGTTTATCCATTGCAAGTTCTTGTCATTCCTGTCATCTCTCTCTCTTTTTTACAGAGCATTAATATATAGACAATTATTTATTGTTATTGCTATTTTTACTAATATTATAACAAATATAACAAAATAAAATCTATTTGTGTTACACATATATTTTACAGCAACAATTTTCTTTTATATTATCTCACATTTAGAAAATGCCAAAATCTCAAAAAGCAAAGACTGTTGCAAGATCATCCCTCTAAGCTTAAGATGCTGTTGCACAAAAGTTCTATTTAGTCAAATTTTACCTCTAGACACCTCAAAATCTGCAATCTGCTTTAGTTTAACACAAAGCATACAGTTTTTTACAGAGAAATTTCTTACAAACTGTCTGGCTCCACACCGTCAGTCATATAATAAAAAAATGAGGCTTTAATAAAGTAATTAAAACAAGCATCAAATTCAAAATAAATAATCTTGCAAACAAACAAGGAGTTATGATGCTGGAGGAGACTGATCAGGCAGCCCAAATCAAACAAAAAAAAAAACAAGATATATCCAGCTCCCAGTATAGATTTAAAACTTATAAAACTTAAAGTTGAATGGGCATAAAGGAATGGAAATATTGGGTATTTGACCCAACAATATTAAACAGAACTACTATCAATACATGCCAAGATACACTAATGGTTCAAAAGATTTAAAAAATGAACATAAGAGAGGGAGTGTTTGTGCCAGAGGTTAATGTAACAATATGTATAAGAATACATGACAAACATTTGGTATTCACAGCTGAAGTCGTGGCTATAATTTTACAATGGGCAGAAGTAAAATCTAAAAGAATGATAATATGCACAGACTCTGCTGCAGCTCTTAATAGCCTGAAATCAAAATGAGACAGTAAGAGAGGACCTAGTTAAAGACAATCGGTATAATGTTAAATTTAAAAAAAATTAAAAGTATTGTTAAATTTTCTTGGGTCCCAGTGCACTCTAGAGTTGAAGGAATTGAAAAAGCAGATATAGTGCTCTGGTTTCCCCCACAGTCCAAAGACATGCGGTACAGGTGAATTGGGTGTGCTAAATTGTCCATAGTGTATGAGTGTGTGTGTGTGAGAATGTTTCCCTAAGATGGGTTGTGGCTGGAAGGGCATCCGTGTGTAAAAATGTGCTGGATAAGTTGGCGGTTCATTCCGATGTGGTGACCCCCGATTAATAAAGGGACTAAGCCGACAAGAAAATGAATGAATGAATCATTTAGAGGAGATGAAGCCAAATCAATTAAAAAAAAAGAGTGAAAGATACACAACAGAAAAATGGGATTTAAACAGCAATGGTAGACATCTGTAACACATGTCAAAAAACAAAAATGGCCTTTATGTACTCTGGATCTTCAACAGGAAAAACATCAGGAAACTGGTTATGGTGCAGATTACCAAGCGAAAGACAGAGACTGAGAGTGACACTAAAAAGCCAGCAAATACTTATAAAAAG